>NC_038247.2:6382181-6510041 GCF_000004515.6 Glycine max
TTTTTTTCTAAAAAAACATTGTTTTAGAAATATTTTTGTTAGTTCATAAACAGGTCCAAAAGCTCTATTCAAGAATTAAGCATCTCGTACAAGTAATTTTAAGAGAATCTTTGATTATATCTTCTCCTTTTTTTCTCCAAATCATAGCAATTTTGATTAATAATACTTTTTTGCGTACATGATTAATAATATTTTTAAAGCCTTTCAGTTTATTTTTTTTAAAATTAAACTTAACACCATTTAAAGGGAATTGTAATGTCAAGTATTAACACGCAATCATATATAAGAGGGAAATGTTTTTTTTATGAAATAATATTAATTAGTATTTTTTTTGACAAAATGTTAATTAGTTATGTTAATTAGTTATATATATATATATATATATATATATATATATATATATATATGAGCTTTAAATTTTTATAAAAAAAAGTTTAAATTTGATTAAAACATAATATGCTTGCATGCATCGTGGTAGTTTGCTAGTTTTGTATAAGTTAAGACTTGAACTTTTATACACTAATAGAGTAAATAACTTTTATACTATTAACTCATTAGAAAATTTTGCAAGTATAATGACTTTTAATGTAACTTTTATAAGAAAAATTAGTTTAGTATAAAATAATTTTTGATAATCATTTAATTATAATTCATCATATATGATAAATTTGTTTATTTTTATAATAAATAAATTTTACAATTAAATAATAATATAAAATGTATAACTATTAAACTATTTTTATAAAAATCAACAAGTTTTTTTTATGAAATAAAAATCAATAAGTTTATTATATATAAGAATTTAAAATTGAATAACAATATAAAAATTCTTTATACTTTCAATATATAAATTATTTTCTTATTATGTAATCAAACAATAATAGCTATCACTTATTGTTTAAAAATCATTTGCGTGAAATTTGAAAGCCTGAGACTCTGTCACTTTAGTTATTGAAAGTAATAGCTATAAGTTAACGTTGTATGATTCAATTTGAAATTGTGAGGCTCTGCCACTTATAGACTTTGAAAGTGTAATTGTCATTCACTATAGTCTAAAATGTAAAAAGTTATATGATTAATTAATTGATAATATTAACATATTTAATTTCAAATACTGAAATGACAGTATGTATTCATGTTTATGAACAAAAGTGAACAAAAAAACTTATTTTAAATTTTATTATTTTTACATATATAATAACGTGTGTCATACTTTCAAAGATCAATTTAGATATTCACCATCATACGTTAGGATAAAATGGGCCAATAAAGTATCATCAAATGACTTTTTTTATTATGAAATTTCGTAAACTTGATTAATCTATTTTATTGAGAAATTTAAAAGTGTGTATGGATTTTTAAAACAATGATAAATCAAGGATGAGTTGGGTGCTAATTGTGGTGTCCACCTCATTTTTCTTAGATTTAAGTTAGATTGTGTTTGGTTTGATGGTGGGAAACTCTAAACTCATTTTGCAAAATAAACTCATTTTAGTGACATGTTTGGTTATCGAGTCCCAAAAGTATGCATGCTTGCACATGAAAATTTTGTTTGTCTAAAAACTCAGTTTTATCAAAATAAGACTTGAATTATTTTTGCAAACTTAAGTTTATAAGCTTTAATTCAAAAATACATTAATTTGATGGAATCTGGAAGGGTAAACAAAAATGTCAAGTAAATATTTACACTAATCTGCAGTTAAATGTGTAACTAAATTAAGCTTTAAATGATTCCATTAAAAATGGCATTGACTTTAGTTTTTTAAAATTTAATACAAAATAGTTATTAAATGTTATTTATTTAATTATTTAATTTAATTATTAAATAATTAAGGTCATTAAAAACGGTATTGACTGTAATATTTTGAAATTATATAGTTTAATCAATTAAATGTTTTTCATTTAATTTATTTATTAAATATTTAATGTCATTAATAATGATTTTGACTTGGATGTTTTAGAATTTAATATTATTGATTTATTTATTCATTATATTTATTTATTTAATGTAATTTTATTATTTAAACATTAAATAATTAATATCTATTATCAGTTACTTAAATGATTTTTTATCTCATACATTTATTGCATTTTCATTTATAAAATATAAAACCAAAGAATGTAGACTTACCCAATTATTTTTAATACCTAATATGACCTTCACGATAACTTGTTTAAAAACTTTTTTTGTAAAAATGCCACTTAGCCAAGCATAAATTTATCTTTCAATAAGTTTATAGATTTGACTTTTTATGCATGTAAACATACGAAATATTTGAAAAAAAATAAAAATATGATTTTAAAGCATTATAACAAATTTAATATATATAATAACAATACCACACAAAATATCATTATTTATATTTACTTAAATAGTTCAGCTTGTTTGGTCTAAAAGAATTTTTAAATAGTCCAACCAAATAGGTTTTTATAAAAGTTTAGGACTAATTTATTTCTTAATAAATAAGCTTGACCAAGCCTGAGCTTAAGCTAGATTAGAAATCTTTGTCGGGCAATCTACTTTTATTTCTAATTTTAGGTTTGAATTAAGAACTATTCTATTTGCACCTTTTCTTCTCACCACACCCTCATTTTTTATCCACTAAAAATAACTGAAAGTATGAGAATAATGAGAGGCTAAAGGTGTGAGGGTGAGTCTCATCTAGAATTTACAAGCTAGGAGACGGGTGTGATTTTGTTTTACCATTTTGTCTTAACTTAATTAAGAAAAAAGTGGGGGCAAAAAGGTAAAAGACAAATAAATGAATGTATGATAATAACAAAAAGAGTTAAAAATAAGTATTTAATATTAATAGTTAATCGTATTTACTTTTTAGATTTCTTAGAGGGTATGTACTTTTAGTTAAAATTAATATTGTTAACTGAACTAATATAATAAAATTTTGGCGATTAATTAAAATTATTATTTATAGTACCCTTCATTGTTTAATTAATTTAAGAGTTAGTCGTATGATATTGTGACAGAAAAGGAAGAGAAGAATAAAGAAGAAAAAATAATGAGATAGAAGTGAGATGAAAGAAAAAAAAATAAATGTATGAATAATAGTATTTTCCTTAATTTAATGCCTTTTTAAGCAGACTGGCACATACAGACACATACATTCTCAGCAGCATCTTCCTTCCTCAAGAGTCATAAATTTGCACAGTCTCATCGTTTCGCAAGTGGGTGCGTTCTCAGCATCCAAAACATTGCATATATATGAACCATCATAAATACTCTTCTCATCGTCACAATCTCTTCAATTCCTTTCTCACACTTGCCATTTTCATCATTCTTGGGTTTTCATTTTCAGCCACAGGCATGCAGAACCAGAACCCTTCTGAGGATGATTCCACCAATAAGGCTCCCTCTGATGACACACCCCATCCAACCAACAACGACAATAACAATCCGCCGGGTGAAAGCCTTATCATGAAAACCGTTAGGCAAGTGTTGGAGGAACTTGGTGGCAGTCGTGATGACAATGATGGTGGTGTTGGTGATGGGACCCCTGTGGCTGTGGCTCTGGAAGTAGGTGGTGGGGGTGATGGAAGTGGCGGTGACGGTGGCGGTGTTGGTGGTGGGCCTCCCGTGGCTATGGAAGCGAGTGATGGTGGTGATGAGGACAATGATAATGAGCATAGTGATAGTATTGGTGATAGTGTCCCTGTGGCTGTGGCTGTTAAGGTGGGTGGCCGTGGGGGTGACAATAGTGGTGGTGGGGCCACTGTGACTGTGTCAGTGGCATTGAGTGATGGTGATTATGGTGGCAGTAACGGTAGCGGTGGTAGCCCTGTGGCTGTTGCTGTGGCTGTGGGTGGTGGTTCAACGGTGATGGAGAGTGTGGTTGTGGGTACTGAGGGAGTGCAGGGGAGAAAGAGAAAAACTCCTCTAGTGAGAGACCCTCCCACTGGGAGACCTACTTGTCCTCTTTGCCAAAAAGAGTTCCAAACCTGGAAGGGCGCGTTTGGCCACATGCGTGCACACCCTGACCGTGATTATCGCGGTTTCTTCAAGCCTCCTGTGTTTGGATCCCCATCCTCAACCCAAGATCAACCACCTAGTGATGGCAAGGGTAACAACTAACTGACCCAGGCCATGTTTGAATAAGATTCACCATAAGCACTCACAGTAGAAGAAAAAATTAAAAAAGATTTTTCCTGTGTTTCATTTGTTTCTTCTTATTATGTTTCTTCTATAAGTGTTTTTGGAGAAACTTATCCATACAGGCCCTAACAATGACTCTGTGTGCTTAAGTTTTTGATGGTTTTGATGTGTCTTGATTATGTGGTTATTAAGTGGCAGGTGATGATAGTGCAAAGAAGAGTACTGGTGAGGATAACACTGCAGAGAAAGGTTCAGCATCATTGCCTGTTCGAGTGCCGATGTTTGATCTGAATGAACTAATAGAGGAAGATGGATCCTCTCATGCTGCTGAGCCTGCTGAAGACATGAGTACCGGGGAGGGAAAGGGTTCGGGATTTGACTTGAATGAGATGCCCCCAGCTGAAGATTAATTATGAGGGATGAAGAAAGACAATGTTGGAAATATTTCAATAATATAATGATATTTGTTTTGGTTGATTAAGTAATGGATTAATGCTGCAGCAGGTTAATAATGTTTCATTCGTTGCTTTCATTATTGTTAATTTTATGGTTTTACATAATATTGCCGCTGAAAACAAGTATGCCCTAAGATGTTGTTGGGATATATATATTTACATGTATGTGGTTGCTGCTGGTTCAGCTTCTTATATTTGCAAGCCCTGTGTGTACTGTGTAGTATATATATATATATATGAAATAATTGCTGGTTAATTAGTGCAGCTGTTTCATTTCTTTCTTTTGGGATAAATTAAAATATATTGATGTATATCACTGGAGTGCCAAATTTCATCAATGAAGAATCCAAATACATCTATCTGCAAACCCCAATTACATGAAGATAATTACGTGAGAGTATAAATTAAGATGATAAACATCAAATTGGTTTTGTCCACCAGCTTCCAACCTTTGCCATTTCCATCACCTCAATTGATCATTTGTGAAAAAACTGTTTCATTTGTTTCTTTCACTTATTATGTATGGGTTTTCTAATGAGTGAATATTTTTTTTATAGACTTAATTAAAACTTATTATAATATCTCTGACACTCCTCTTCACCCCTTTTTCGTCCATGTTTCTCGAATCTATTCCTGTGTTTTGTTGGGCACGAATGATGTGTATGTGTTCTTTTAAAGTTAAAATAACATTAATAATAAGAGTATAAAGGAGTGGTGAGTACTCTATAAAATTAACATAGAGGAAAAATTAGAAGAATAAATGCAAAAATAATAAAAAAAATCATTGCCCAATTATTACAACACATTTTCGGCGTGAAATGGATGAATTTGAGCACATCAACTCCACACTACCCTCTTTGCCCCTATGTTTTGAACGTTATATGTTATATACTTATATATAAGAGAAAAAAAAAAAGCAAATGACAAAAGGTTCTTATTATTGTTGGACAACCGTACACACAAAACAAAAGCTTGAAGGAGTAACTAGTCCTATACCCTGAACCAGCCACTGAACGAAGGCAATATAAATTGAAAAAAAAAGGTCAGTACTGTTGAAAGTTTAAACTCAGCAATTTTACCTTGATTTTAAGGCTTCTGAAATGGTCCTACGTCTCATCAAGCAACAATACTGCTTATGGTTGATTGCATGCCTATTGCTAATTTTGTGGCATTTTTTATTTGTCACGGTAAGATACATTATCTCAACAGTTGGCAATTTGTATATTTTGTCATTCCAATTATGAATATTCTCAACGTGTATTTTCCACATGCAATTTTTCCTCACAAGTGTGGCCATCTATATCTACAAATGATTTGGTTTTCAAGTTGTCCTTCCTCCTTATTTGTTCTAAGCATTATTTCTTGCATCACAATGGATTAATAATAGAAAAACTTATAGCATTTTATGTGGTTTGTTGATTTATGATTTGTTTAGTTACCTCGTAAATAATATAAAGTAATTATATATAAACACTCATTTCTTTACCACCCAACATTAACAAACATCTATAATTTCTCTCTATATCTCTACTCTCTTCTAATTATATTATAATACTTATAATACCTATATTTTTTTTCTCTTCCTGCCTAGTTGTTTAATGGTACATTGAGGGTCTATGAATACTATTCCAAAATGATATACTAATATTCAAGCAGAAGAATTTTGGTTTGGGTATACGTTGTGTTATTGAGTACTTCATTAAAAGAAGATCTTGGTCTTGATTTTCTTCTCACTTAGATCGAGTTATATAATATAGAGCTGGGCTATATATGTTTTAATTGGTGTATCTGTCCATCAGAAATGTTTTATCAGTTTCAAGTAGTTTATAATGAATTCTAGTTAAGTAAAAAAGTTTATTATTCTTCTGTTGATATTCTAATAGATTTTCCTTTAATACAATTTATGTTTCGTACATGACCATGGTCATATATATAATGTGCTTGAGAAGGCTTAGGGCTACCTAACCGTGCTTGAGAACTTGCCAACAACTATTGATGAATGGCGTCTAACATTTTTTTCTCAGTCTAACCGATGATTTGCTAGCAAGAGTTGCCACTCTCAAGAGTCTGTTGCCTTGATTAATTGTTGAGTTGAGGCAGAGAGTGGCACATGCAAGAGATCGAGCATATGGTGAAGCTCATGTGAGTGATGATGACACAAAAATCAACGGATCTTGTAAAGTTTAGCATCACTATATAACCTCATTCTCACCAACACACCAGAGAGGAGAATGAATCTACGTATCATTTTTTGGATAAACGCAATGAGGATTATATATTTATCTTAGGATTTTTTTTATGCTTTTTGTATTGTATTTAACATTACTTATTTTCTTATTATTTAACAATTAATATAATTAAATTGATTATAATTAATATCGATATATTAATATAATTAGAATAATGAATTATGTAATATTAAAATAATATTCAAAAGTAATTTTCTTTCCCAATAGAATGATTTTTTTAATGAATTTCCATCGGAAACTATTAGCGAAATTACTTACAACTTAACCCTTGCTAACTAACTATGTATTTTAGCTATTGGTAACTAGATAATTAACATACTAATTACTGATAGATAATCCCTCGTTAATTACCGTTATTTATTTTTATTTCTTTTAACTGTCAAGAAACATTACTAACACGTTTCATTCTGAAACGATGGAACGAGAACGACCCACTAATATTGCTATAAGACCACTATAAAACATATCAAATGTTTTTGTTTTAATTTTAAAATCTTGACTAATTTGTTTTTTGAAAAAATGAGTATCTTAAAAAAAAAAATAGTTTGTAACACTTGAGGTGTACCCATAAACAAATACAAATAGATATGAAAGGAAAATAGAAAATACAGATACTCACTACTAGTCCCTGGGTTGATCATGTGATGATTAAACACCCAAAACATCTACTATGTAAAGATCCTCCGGGGATTCTCTGAGAGCTAGCTAGGGAACATATAAGGAGCGGGGCATAGTACGAATCGCTTCCTCAATATCTTTTTCTGTAATTTCTCTTCCACCTCTGTCTGGTGATGCCAACCCAAAGAAACTAAAAGGAAGTCTGAATTCTTGAATCATTTGTCCCTCCGGCGATGACGAGGTACCTGTAGCAGCTGATGCATAGGTGAAGACGATACCTCCCGTCTGTCTATTTCCTCTCACAGTGAGGTCCTCGAAACAATGTCCATTACGGACTGCGTGAACAGATTCTAGTCTAAAGAGGATTCCTCGCGGAATAAAACCTTCAGCCATTTGCTCCTGCGACAACAATCATTGCACACTCATTACAACAGCTAAAAATAACTTTTTAGATTGATTGTACGGACGTCACGTTCTGGTACTCTCGTACATAAAACAAACAATGTAAGGCTAAGTTATCAAAAATACAACATTCATAATTTAACAATTCGTGGTAATATTTTACTGCCATCACATATAGCATTAAAGAAAATAATATTCAATTAATACATAATGAATATCATTTGCTCATTAAAAAAAATTGATTTAGAAAATCCAACTGTAATTTCCAAAAGTATGCATTAATATATGAATGCAATCATCCTCTCTGGAGATAATCACCGAGGAACCAACCACACATATACTGATCCTGATCAGTGGATGAAACTAGTGGCATCGTTGGGATAAACATACGTGAGTAATGACTCACCGCAGCTTAAGATTTGCGTTAATCTTGGTTTTGTGTGGAATACCTGTGTGTACGTACATATCCCTAAGGTCGAAGGTTCTCCTCAAAGTAACAGTTATCGACTTATAATGGTTGCTCAGATG
The DNA here is from genome assembly GCF_000004515.6 of Glycine max. Taxonomy (NCBI): domain Eukaryota; kingdom Viridiplantae; phylum Streptophyta; class Magnoliopsida; order Fabales; family Fabaceae; genus Glycine; species Glycine max. Next base: position 6,390,542 of record NC_038247.2, read on the forward strand.
CATGTATGTGTATGTGCCATTATCACCATATCAAATACGAATGTCAATCACCTCAATTTCAATAACAATTTCCCCATATAACAAATTTTTCACATGGTCAGTTCACCAATAAATTCACCATCTTGAAGCTTTTGAAGAAATCTAAACAAATCTTATTTTCTTGCAATAATTCATTTAATTTAAAGTTATAATTTTTTTTCAATTGATTAAATACCCTTAATTTCAATTAGTTTAAAAACCTTTAACATTTTAAATAAAATCATTACTTACAGGTAACTTGTTGAAGTTAAGGTTATTAAAATTTTAAAGAGTTAATTAAAAATCTTAGGTTCTCTAGAAAATTTCTTAATTCTTTTAGTTTTAGTTTGTAAAATTTATATTAAACAAAAATACTAATTTAATTATAGAGATTCAGAAAATCCATTTATTTTATTATAATACATGTACTACAGTATTATATGTAATATAGATTTTTTTTTAAAGTAAACAAGTTCTTAAAACATGAAAAATATAAAAGAAAAAAAACTATAAAAAAAGTATTTGAAAACATCACAGTAAGTTATCCTATTTAAGATAAGTTTTCTCATAAAAGTTTCGATAGTAAACGATTTTTACAAATCACAAACAACCACTTATTTAATTTAAAGCATAGGATGTATATTTTTCAAATCATCTTTTAAATTTACTTTATTCATTTAAAAATTAATCCGTAGAAAATCATATCTAAACAAAATAAGACTTTTTTTTTTTACCACAATGGAGTACTACACTAAATGTATTTTCTTGTTTGCCAAAGTACACTTCAAAACTTGAAGTATTAAAACTATGGCAATTTTTCTCCCAAGACAGATTCATAGGCAACATTCTATAACTCAGGCAGTGAGTGTACTCCAGTTTTGAGAAAATATTTAAAATAGTAAATGATATCACAAAATAAAATTGGTATGCCATATTAAATCTTGAAATGCCAATTTTATGACCGTTCAAAAAGTTTCATAAAAACTCAAACCCAAAATTCCATAAACACAAAAACATCAACACTGTACAATTACCTTTTCAAACAAAGCAGTTTCAACTATGTATAACTTTCTCGTTTCTTAACCTTTCAGGATGATTCTTGAGACAAAATTCAAAAACCCTTAGTGTCTAGTTTCATTGAAAGAAAAAAAATAAAAAAAATATTATGTGTAGCTTTAGATATTGTAAAAACATCAATTACGTGTTCTAAGCAAAAACTCAAAATATATACCAAAACAATATACAATACCAAGCTTAAATTTTGATAAATTATTTTTTTAGTTTCTGACATAATAAATTGATATTTTATGATCATTTTTAATATTTTATAGTAATTTTAAAATATAAATTTTAGCGATTTAAAGAAAAAATTAATTTATGAATATAAAAAATTATCACAAAATATTAATTTATTATGCTAAAGACTAAAAAGATTTATCAAAAATCAAGAAAAAACAATTTTAAATTTTGGAGACTAAAAAAAACAAACATCCCAAATTCAAAGACTAAAACATTAATTAAGTCAATGAATTTAATATCAAAATCACTCATAAACAAAAACATATATACAACATGCAAAAGAATAGATTTTCTTACCGTTCAATCCAAATCAACAGCAAGTGAGAAAGCCTTGATCTTTGCACTCCTTTGTGAACTCCTTTGTAGATTCAAGCCAAGACCAACATGACCAACATTTTTTCAACCAAAACATAGGTTAAGGTCAGATTCAAGAACAAGAGATGAAGAAGAATAAAAGAGTGTAAGGAATAATGATAAGAAAATGGAAAAAGACAGAGAATACTGGAATAAGAAGAAAAAAACTCACCTAGAGGATTTCACCTCTAAACTTCTAATACCACCACACTTAACCAGAAAAATGAGAAATTGAGAGGCTAAAGGTGTGAGGGAGAGTCTCATATATATAGAATTTACAAGGAGAGGGGTGTGATTTTGTTTTACCATTTTGTCCTAACGTTATTAAAAAAAGTGGGGGCAAAGAGGTAAAAGACAAAACGGTCAACTTAGCCATTAATGTGTTTATAAAAAAGAAATATTGGAACGGTTTCTCCTAGAAGCCTATTATGGTCTGTCCAGAGAGAGAGAGAGAAAAAACAAGGGGAAAAGAAAATAAATATAGGTGATTATGGTGAAATGTAAGAAAAATAATTATGGCAAAATACCACAATTATTAGAATAACATTTTAAATGAAATGAGCTGATTTTCAAAACAAACTTGGTCTCATAATCTTGTAGGACTTGGGCGTGTCATATAGAGAGCAGAGAAATCCTCAGATTTGTATCTAGACACAATTAAATGACATTGGTAGATTTTGGGATTTTCCTATAATTTTTTTTTAAAAAAATTCAACAAAATTTGAATCAAATAAATTTTATCATAAAAAAAATTAGTCTTGAATGTGAGGGTGAGGATATTAGAGATAATTGTAGATGTGAGGGTGAGGATTTATCCTAATTTGATTGGATGGGATAAAAAATAATTTTTTTATTAAAGTAGTATATATACACGTGTAAAATCAAGAAAAAGAATAATTTATAAATTATAATTCCATACATTACTTTGAAAAATCACTATATATGATTTATTGGGATAAACTTAAAATTTTTTATTAAATATTTCCTTTTCGATTAAGCAAGCTAGCTTGTAAACTAGTAAAACAAACTGTAAGCTAATTAATTAGATAACTTGCAAAATATACTCAAACAACTTATTTATATAAAGTAAAATTCTTTTTTTAGTTATAAACAAAAGGAATTTCTTTTAAAATGTAGTTCCAATATATTATAATTACAATTTTCTTTAAAGCTATTCAAAATAATTTCACAAATCAATGATTTTTTTTAAGTTCAAATACTAGTCATTAATTTACTAATCTCTTTCTCTTATCCTTTTATTTTAACCATGACGTGGATTTTATAACTTTTTCAAATCAATGGAGGTTGGATATGATTGAAGAGATTAGTTCTTTATCACATGATAAACTAAAGATTGAATTTCTAATGAGAAATAGTGTCCGATTGTATGTCGTACATATATAGCTATCTTCGAGATACTCGAAAAAAAAGTAACTTCTCAAACTAATTAATAATTTAATTTTATTAAATTTAATAAAAATATAATAAATATTACATTTAATAAATATAGCATTTAACTATATTATTTAATTTAATTTATATCATATTTAATGAATGCAATATAAATTTAATGATTTTATGTAATTAATTTTATTATTTAATGCTACTAATAATAAATGTTTTATTTAATGTTTTTATAGGATTTTAGTATTCTTTAATATTTTAAGTGTCAAATCTCCTGTATTTACAAACATATTATCATTGGTCCATGATATACTAGATCAAAATTTCTTAATTAAAGTCTTAAATTCAAGTTGTGTGATAATAAAAAAAGTACTTAAGAAGGGAAATCCATTATAAATTGTTAGTTCAATTCTTCTATGAATATTAATTAATGGTTAATCCTATGGATACTATGCACATGTTAGTCACGCTGAAAAAAAAAACTTTTGTATTTAATTTTTATTATTAATTTAATGCTTTTATGTAATTAATTTTATTATTTAATGCTACTAATAATAAATGTTTTATTTAATGCTTTTAGATTTCAGTAATCGCTAATATTTTAAGTGTCACAAATATATTATCATTGATCCATGATACACTAGACCAAAATTTCTTAATTAAAGTTTAGAATTCAAGTCGTGTGAGAATAAAAAATATACTTTAAGAAAATAAATTCATTATAAATTGTTTGTCAAATTCTTCTATGAATATTAATTAATGCTTAATCCTATGGATATTACGCACATGTTAGTCACACTGAAAAAAATCTTTTGCATTTAATTTTTATTATTAATGTATTTTTAAAATTTTACTATACATTATGTTTTACATTTTACATGTATCCACTAAACTAATAAGCATAATTTTAAATTCCCATTCTTAAAAATAAAATCCTTATGGATACTTTATTTTTCTTCATATAATTATGTAATTTTTTTAATCCGCTAACATGTATTTTATGTGTTTATATGTGACATCAAATTAATATTTTTAAATTAACTATTTAATAAAATATTTTTTAAATTATTTTCATTATTATAATTCATATCAAATACTATCAAACATGTTAATCAGTAGGAGATTTTTTAATTTTAATCACTTGAAGGGTGGTCTGTATTCGAAAAGTAGACTCTTTTGTTAATCAATTTTATAAATATAACGAGTCATTTCTAAATTATTATTAAAATAATATTTAATTATTAACTAATGAAAAAATTAGTAACTAAATAATTCCACACTTTATTAATAAGTTGTTGGTTAAAATAATACTATTTAAGTAAACTATTTAATTTCTTTTTTAAGATAAAATAAAGTATTTAGTTTGACCCTTGACCATTAATATAACCAATAAATACTCAATGTCAATAATGTGGTACATTATAATTTATTCATATTTATATAACTAATTAAAAATAAATTAAATTATTCACTTGATTCTTATAATTTCATAATTTTTATCTTTTTAATTTTTATAATTTGAAAGTGGTCTTTTTATTTTTTATAATTTACATTTTAATTTTATTTTAGTTCATGTAATTTAAAAGTATTTTTTTAGTTTTTATAGTTTACATTTTAATTTTCTTTTAATCCTTATAATTTAAAAATTATAAAAATTACAAAAAGTAAAAATGAGAATTAAAATGTAAATTATAAGGATTAAAAAGATTTTAAAAACTAAAAAAGTAAGAATTATGAAACTCAAGCAAATGAATAATTTAACCTAAAAGTAAATTTTACTAATGATTTTTTTTAAAATAAAATAATTAAAGCCCCAGTATTTCTGAACTCATTAGAAAAAAGAATGCCATATTTGTTAACTGTTTCATAGCTTTCATTTGACTGTTTGAGAGTCAAGTAATAAGTATTGAGATCGAACGGCGCTGATGATCTCATAGCCGTACATGCATTGCTCGTCCATTGATCTCGTCATAGGGTTATCCATGGTAGTAGGCTACGGTCTCACAGACCTCTAATCAACCTCCACGTGTACGGAGAACACACTTCCCTCGGCACCATTTCCGCGGAACCGGTCCAAGTTTCAGTCCTAAAGCCGCATTTGGACACACGAACCCAAGCACGGATTTTGCCCATCGCAATCCTCCCCCTTTCCGAAGCTTCCAAACACGCCGTTAGCTTTAAAAAGGCAAAAAAGGAATATAGCACGTTGGAGCATCATTCCTTTTTCGTTGCAGTCCCTCGCTTCACGTATTAAGAAGAGCCCAAAGCGAATTCGAAGTTGGATCTTAATCTTCACGTCGTTCTTCGATCTCGCGAACCAGGTACACTTATTCCTCATTCCCTTCTTCGTTTTTTTCGCCGAGAAAGCGCGAGAAGAATTCCTCAAAGCAAATTCACCTTTTATAACTCTTTTAGCGGGAAGTTGTTTTTTCGATTTAGTTTAGATCAAACTCAACTAGTTCTCAGTTCTGAGTGATTTGAGCGTAGTTTTCTTGCTTCTATTGATCGTGAAGCCGTAAGAATATCAAATGAGAAATAAATTGAGATTTGAATCGTTGATAATTGATGATTCCTCGTGAATGTAGTAGTTAATTGCTTATTCGAATGATTTGAGCATAACTTTCTCCTTCGGATTGATCCGTGAAACCGTAGGAAGCTCAAATGATAAATTCAGATTTGAATTGTTGTTGATTTGTTAATGTAGTAGTTTATTGCTTATTTGAATGATGAGTATGTGTTGTTTTCAGTGAGCTGGAGTTTCAACAATGATGGAGAAGGAAGACTCTGTGCAGAAGCTGTACACGCGTATGCGACTCTGGGAATTTCCGGATCAGTATGTGATTGAGCCAACGGATGGATCTTCTGGTTCTTCTTTGTCTGTTAGTCGTGTCGATGGATCCATGAAGCTCATTGGTTAGTTCTTTTCATCACTTCTCTTCATATATGTAGTGCTCTTTGGTATTGTTTTTGTGATATTCAGTAATTCATTTCCTGATCAATGCTTATTATTTTCTTTTATGTGTTCTGCTTTTCTGTTGTGTTGCTTTGACAGATAAGGTTCCAGAATGCAGCACGCTTCGAGTTCCTAAGATTTATACGATTTTCGGTGTTGTTGGGATGTTGAAGCTCTTGGCTGGTCAGCAATCACTTTGCCATCGTGATTTGATGATTGATATTGTAGATTTAAGTGATTATTGTATATTGCCTTATTTTTTTATTTTTTCTCTTGGAAGACTTGCCGCAGTCGTCGCCGGGTGGTGTTAATCCTTTTTTATTTGATTGTGCAATAATATGAAGTAATTAGCTAAGGGGGTGTTTTTTTGGGGAGATTGATTATACCTGGGAATTGGGATATTCAACTAATGGATTTATGATGATTGGTTTTAGAACATAAGTGAAAACAAAATTTGAATAAAATACCAATGGTTTATGCATTTTTTTTCATTTATTTCTTGTTTTAACAAAAAGCGGTGGGTTTAAGGATCATGGTATCTTTACAGTTTTCCACTTGTGTAAATTCCTTTTAGTTCATTTAGCATTGTGGCTTATGCAACAAACAATTCCCTACTCCCTGCTACCCTTTTTTTTTAATTACTTGTACTTGTGAGTTGTGACTTTAATTACTTGTTCAATGGTAGATTTCAATTTGAGCAATCATTTTGTTGCTAAAATTCACTACTCCCCTAGGATCATATCTGCTGGTTATAACTGAGCGTGAATCTGTTGGATCTTACTCGGGGCATCCAATTTTCAAAATTTCTAAATTGAAGGTTTTTCCATGCGACAATTCTCTTAAAAATACCCCTCCTGAAAAGGTGTGTTTGCTACAGCTCCACTTATTTCCTATATCATTCTATGTCTACTACCAGTTTAGAACTCATAATTTCTGTACCATATTTGGCAGAAGAAAATAGAGATGGAATTTTCAGGTCTGCTTAATGTTGCTGAGAAAACTTCTGGCCTGTTCTTCTCATATGAAACTAATTTAACTCTGAGGTGAACTTCTTTGAACATTTTTAGCAGTCTTATGTTCATATTTATGACTGAAATATGATATGGTTTATGTTGATTCTAATATTTGCTGCCTTACATGTGTGCATATATAATACCAACAGAGAGGAAACTACCCATACATTCTTCCTTTGATTAGTAACTGCCACCATGCAACCTGCAAACCTATAGAAAATGCAGTCTACCCCACCCCTTTTTCATATGAAGTATGTAAAACTTTTCGCATGGCATTTAGAATGGCATTGTATCATTCTTACAATTAGTGACCAAAATATTAGTTTGCACATGTTCAAGAGCTTCTGCTTGCATAATGGCATTCATACTGCAATTTGAAAGGTATCATGACACCGGAAGCGTGGATATAAAATGTTTTAATAAACATATCCTAGTAAAAAAAATTGGACTACATTATTCTATCTATATATATAGTCAAAATAAATTGTGAAACTCTATTATATTATGTTCTGCAGTGCACAACGGTTGAATGACCTGGGTGATGAGTCTAGATTGCTTCCTCTTTGGAGACAGGTACTTATTTCCTTTTGTTTTGCCACAAGCCTGCTAGTATTAGAGATATTTTATTTTATTTTTAGAAAATGGTGCTGATGCCATGGTAGAATCCCCCTACATACTTTATTCTCAATACTATTCCTAATCCTAAGTGATACTCCTGATGGCTATGCAAATGTCATCTCCGAATTGATTTTTTCTGCAGTTTTTGGTTTGCCCTACTGTTCTGCTTATGCTACTAAATTATTGATCACAGGCAGAGCCTCGATTCCTATGGAACAATTATATGTTAGAAGTGCTTATAGATAACAAGGTAGGTTTGTGGCAATTTTATTTTTACCTGTTCAATATCTTTAGTTCTTATGCATTTTTATATTACTAACCAATAAGTACGGAATCCTGTGCTTTCCAGCTTGAACCATACTTGCTCCCTGTAGTTCAAGGCAGTATCCTTATCTGAATAACTATGTGCAATGTTATTGTGCAATCACATAACTGTTTCTTTTCAAGGTTATCCTTGACAAGTAAATAGGCTTTCATCACTTTCAAGCAGCCATTGGGAAAGATATTATTGATGTCAGTTTGATTGCCAGGAGATGCACAAGAAGAAATGGTATTTAAAGCTTTCGGATAAATTTCTATTTATTTCCATTCACCAAAAAAGAAAAATCTATTGTTTCCAGCTTGACTGCACTTATAAATATCGTATGTATTTATGTTCCTTACCATTTATAGAATCAAAATTTCTGATGCTGTGAAATTAGTTAATGGTTAATTTGGTGGTGATAGTGAAGAAATCATGAGAATTGTTTGCAGTTGCACTAAAAATGTAGATCTAGGTTGCACCAAAAATGTAAAAATGGATGTTAGAGGTTAGAGAATATGTTTTAGTTACTAACAGTTTAGGCTAGGGAACTTGTGAATGAGGACCATTCCCAATAACATGACATCTATTTTGATATTTGACCATAGAGATAGATACAACGGAAAGATGCCCCTACATAAGCAAACTAGATTAACTTGAGCTGTGAAAGCAATGTTTTAGCGGGTACCAGTTAGAAACAATGGAGATCAAATAGCATATTTATCAATTAGTTAAAATTACTATCAATGAAACAACAGGTCTCATGCTTTGGATGAACCAATAAAAAGATTATAAATTACAATTATTGAGGAGAGAAATAAAAACATTTCATTCTAGATGAAGATCCTTATGAATATTATTTGTTAAACATGTTAATACTTTTGATTTATTATGAGATTTAAAATTATCTGTACCATCTTGACATCTACAATTTGAAAAGTTTTTGTATGAGAAAACATAGGATTGTCATTGGTGGTTGCTTTAACTCTTTAAGAAGGCCGTCATCATCTTTTATTGGGTGGTTGACTGATGGTACAAATATGGTTTCATTTCTTGAAAGGAACTCGGATGTGGAGAAGAGGAGCTGATCCTGATGGCTATGTTGCCAATTTTGTGGAAACAGAACAAATTATGCAGTTTAATGGGTATACTGCTTCATTTGTTCAGGTATTGCTTTCTATGAGTATGACGTGAACCAGTTATATATGGTTGTGATAGTTGGAATGTTGGATGTAAACTAGTATTAGCAGGTTTTTCATCGAGATCACTGCAACTATCTTAGATTATAGAATGGGTGACTTGTGCCATTGTATGATCCAGAAGTACATGACTGTTTGATAAAAGCTAAGCCAAAGGAGCTAGGATGCTTGCTTTAGTTTTGTCTGATAAATGCTAGCTGTATATGTACCACCCAATATTGTGTTAATTAAACATGTATTTCATTTCATATCACAGTCATCTTGGTTGAGCTTTTGCAGGTCCGTGGTTCTATCCCACTCCTCTGGCAGCAAATTGTTGACTTAACTTATAAACCAAAGTTTGAGTTATTGAAACTTGAGGAAGCTGTAAGTGGTTGTTGATGGTTGTAATTTTTAGATCTATGTATAATGTTCTATGTGTATTTCACTTACATTTCTTTGCTTGAGATGCAGCCACGAGTCCTAGAGAGGCATTTCTTAGATTTAAGGAAAAAATATGGGGCAGTATTGGCTGTTGATCTTGTTAACAAGGTAAATATTCTTCAATGCAGAATGAGTTGAGAATACTCATACGATGGTTGATGGTTTTACCTGATGGTGTATGTAATTGCATTGTAATTTTGTATACAACCATAAAGAATGTGTGCAACCTATGTGCACCAACCAAAATGCTATAAATATATGTTGTATACATGTCCCTGAGAGTGTGATAACGTGCATGGAACTGTTATGTATCGGCGTGCATACATTTGAGTCCTCTTCATTTTCCTTGGTATTTTTCAGCATGGCGGAGAAGGGCGACTGTGTGAAAAATTTGGTGATGCATCGCAGCATGTGGCTGGTAATGATGTAAGGTAGAAGTCTCTTTCAGTTAATTTTTAGGTTGATATACATACATTCTTTTGGCTTTTTGGGTCACCCATGCGTATTTGACTTTTTTTGTAGATATCTGCACTTTGATTTTCACCATGTCTGTGGGCATGTTCATTTTGATCGTCTCTCAATCCTGTATGATCAAATTTCAGATTTCCTTGAGAGAAATGGGTATGGAATTTTTTATTAGTTTAGCTATTAGATATTTCCTTTCTTTAGGATTAGTTAATAATTTGATTCATGCTTACGTTTATTGGTTTCACGCAGGGAGCTTTTTATGAACTGCTAATCTTTGAACAAATACCAATAATTTATATTACTATGTTTGTAATGTTGCTTGATTTGGAACCATCTGCTATAATAACTTGGACACTTTTCAAGCATAATGTTATGAGATGTCTAAAAAATATATGAAGTTCTTTTTCCCTGGAAAATTACCTTAACCCATTAAATCTATTTTATAATAAATTTTTGTATTTAAATCTAATTGAGACATTTAAAAATAAAAATCTGACCCCTGGGTTGCATTTCTGTTTTGGAATTATAGATATCTTCTGTTGAATGAAAAAGGAGAGAAAATGAAGGAGCAACTTGGAGTTGTTAGGACCAATTGTATTGATTGTTTAGACCGTACAAATGTAACTCAGGTTGGTTGATTCACTTAGCTATGTGTGTGTTACTGTTTGTGACGTCATTTTCCTGCTACTTATGTTGAAATATTTATGCAGAGCATGATAGGCCGAAATATGTTGGAATATCAGCTTAGAAGGCTTGGTGTCTTTGGTGCTGAAGAAACCATTAGTTCACATCCAAATCTGGATGAAAACTTTAAGATCTGTAAGTGATAATTAATTTCATGATTATGTGCTTTGAAATATAGATATATTTTTTAGTTATCTTCATTTAATATATTCAATTTTCATAGTTACATAGCACTTGAAACAGAGATTTCTGACTGATTCTCTGTGGTCAGTGTGGGCTAATCATGGGGATGATATAAGTATTCAATACTCAGGAACTCCTGCTCTTAAAGGAGACTTTGTCAGGTATTTGTTGATAAATCTTTCCAAAGCTTTTAGTGTACCTCACATATAAAGAAGATCGAGAAATTATGAGCCCATAAAGGTTCTTCTATGTTGAAATTACATTGGCAGGGAATAATTTTAAACCATCATTTCTAATGTCTTGTATTATATACTGCTGCCTATTATTGTATTGTCTAAAGCAGTAGTAGTGTATAAGTATGACTCTTGTAACTAATAATAGGGTAGGAATTTTAATTATGGCTTCATGGTTTTATCATTTTACCATTTTGGGAATTGTGCATAATGTTTTTTCCATGTTAGTCTGTGCTCTTTTTCTATTCCTGTTTAATTTCATCAACTGTTATATTCAACTAGAATCACAAAAACTTACCAATAACAACAAACATTATTATCAAATTGTTTTATACTGAGGTTTAATAAATGTCTGATAAGAGTCATCATTGTCTAGTGGTTTAAATATGTTGCTGTTATGATTTTGAATTTACCTCTTTGTCTTCCCAAATTACTTTTTTTTGGGTGGGATTCAGATTTGGGCACCGCACAATTCAAGGGATACTACAAGATGGTGTCAATGCTCTTCTACGATATTATTTCAATAATTTTGTTGATGGAACGAAGCAGGTTTGTGTAGCTCATTTATCATTATGTATGGGTACTCTAGCAGTCTAGCTATTGTGTTGAATCTTTAGGCGTCCAGTGTCCACTAGGGGATCATAACTCATTATCTTATCTAGGTTTTGTCCTTATATATTTGATTTCTACCTTCTGCATCCTAATTCAGAGTTGTTTTTAGATTTGTTGTTGCTGTGTAACTGTCAGTAATTATGCTTTAGGAGATACTGAGTTTTCATGTACATATTTTACCGTGGATCATAATCTTAAGATAGTTTGTGCAATATATCCTTTACCGCCAGCTGAATAGATCTCGAGTAAACTAATATTTTTAAAGGTTAATTTAAAAAATTTATTAGTAATTGATATATGCTGTTCATGTTTTTTATCATGTGAAGGATGCAATTGATCTCTTGCAAGGACATTATATAGTTTCTGTTGGCCGAGATACAGCTGCCACTTCTCAGAAAGGAGGCCTTGAAGCTATAGCTGTGAGTACAATTTAGATGGAAGTGTGCTCCTGAATGAAGCTTGAGGCTTCTATTTTAGTTTAAGATCAGCTTTTCGAAAGTTCACTATTTATAAATATATTTTAACTTGTATGATGTCTGGTTAAATGCATGTACTTAATTAAAATCTAATTTATGTGGATATGACCTATGTCTCATAAGGAAAAAAAATAATTAAATGAGTACTTAATTTTTTTCTCTTTTTTATTTTATTTTATTGAATGTTTGGTGAGACATGTTTTCCTTTCAAGGCTTACAGAACACTGGTCCTAACCCTACAGAAAAGTGGTGGGTTGCAATGGGCCATAGGTTTTAAATACAGGAAACCTAATCATTTGCGCTTTATTTATTAACTCAAAAACTGCCTTTGATATTCAAATAAGCAACCAGACTACTCAGTCAAGGAAATGTTTAAGTGATTATGTTGCTGGATTTGAAATATTAATATGATTTTTTAATTTTTTTTTGCATTGCTTATTTTGCTGGTATGCAGTTCATCAATATAAAATGCTTTGAGGAAGTCATTCAATTGATATTAATATTACTCCATTTATTTTTGCAGTCATTTCCTCTGGCTTTGGGTCTGGTTTTGACTGGTTTCCTCTTTGCAACCATGTCACTGAGGCAAGGTGAGTTGACTTTTGTTTGTATAACTTCGGATACAAATTTACATGAAGGCTAAACTAAGAATTTGGGGGTGGGGGGTAGAGAGAAATAGAATACAGGAGAGAGAAGAGAGCGAAAATAGGAGGAATAACCACTCAATTGAAGCAGAGAACTGAGGTACACAGGAATCTTTAAACAGGCTAATAACTTATTGGTTAGTACGACGAGAATCCTCGAATAGGCTAATAACTTTATTAGTTAATACAATGAAAATGGGAAAGCGTTACCTGACACCCATTGTCCTGTTTTAATTAGAAACAATAATCCCATCAACCTCATTGCTGACATGCATGTACTGTAAAAAGAATGACATATGCCTGTACTTATTACATTATTTTTAAGGTGTTCTGAAATTTGATCCGCATCTAAGCAAGTTTTGTCTGTTGTCTTGGTTAATTGGATACCTAATGCTCTACGCAGAGTTTGCTAGCCTAGGTTTAGGGCAACGAATGAGTCTCTAAATTGCTGGATTGATAAAACTATGTATTCATATGGTGTGAAATCTTTTGTTCATTGTTCCAACAGTTCAATATGATTTCCGGCACATCTTCTTTTCGCTAATGTGGGCGGGCATTAGCATCGGCATAGCAGCATTTGTGAGGGCCAATGGCCGTGTTTTCTGCAACAGGCCTCGCCTACACAACCCCCGGTGATAACTTCTATTCAGACCAGTTTGGGCAATTTATGTGAAGTGTCCAGCTTCTGCAGCAGCAGTCACCGGCAGAGGCCTTAGTTCTACATCTAGATCACTTTAACGATCAATATTTACATGAGGCTCCTTCTTGAAGCTTATTATATTTATTCTTTCTTACTAATTTGTAATCACTGTAGCTTCCAGATTTATATTCATATCATCATAGTCCTACCGAATCCCATTTGAGTGATTGCTACTTTACTGGTGTTTCTGACACACCGTATCCTCCCTGTATATCTGAGTTTTTATTTGTGGCGTCTTTAAAAGATTATGGAAAAATTTGAAGGTTCTTAGGAAACACATTGATTTGATTATCTTCTATTCTTTTAAGTAAAAAATTTCTTGATTCAGAAATCAAGGTTATTGCATGATTCTCGTAGTCAATTTATGCAACTCGACTTCGCTTTTTATTAATGAAGTTTTTTTTTTACGTAGTTATTAATGTAGTTATAATTTATAAATTGACAAAAAAGATGTATCGTTAAATTTCATGCATTGTTAGTGTAAAGATTTTCATACAGTTAATCAACTAAAAATAAACTATAAATATCATTTTAAAAGAAATATTATAGAAATTAATAATCCTATCATACATAATAACCTATTATTAGATGGCAGTGTATTTTTTTTTATACATTATCAGTATATTTTAATTAAATTTTTATATTACTATTATTAGTATAATATATAAATAAAATGAAAACGAATGAAATTGGCGGCATTTTATTCCATTATATAATAACCATTTGTTTTCTTTCTTTTTTCCTTCCAAAATTGGAGATATAGGTAATATGTAAATAACAAATTTATAATATTCTTGACATTTCATTCATTCTCACTAGAAAATTTACATTCTTGAATGGAAACTTTCTTCAATATTATCATTAAATGTTAAAACATTCCCGTGAGAATTTTATTTCGATCAGAAAAAAGCTGCATAATTATGCTAATGTTTATTCTATACATCATGGGAAAAAAAAGTGCAGACTGCATAAGGTCAACTTTGATCTCTTAGATTGTGATATGAAGTAGTTTTCAAAATTTGTGTATTATAACTAGTTTGTGATATTGATAGGTTGAACATCGTCAACATAAAGGGTATTGCGTTTGAATTTTGATTTTCCTGTTTATTTGTAGGTATATCTCGGTCCGCATCACCTAATTAAACTTTTCTTTATACAATGAATCTTGTAACATGTCTTCTTGACTCTTGGCCATAAAATAAGGTAATCTTTCTATCACTCTTGGTCTCTCTTTTGGGAGACACTTGTAGTATTTTGGATTACCCCGTGCATTTATAAAAGGAATAAAAAATTATTTTAGAAAAAAGGCTTACGTAAATTTGTCAAACTATAGAAGTGTAAATTAATAGTAGACGTCTATTTATATTTTAAATAACATATCAAATGTTAAAATAAGATTGTACCGTATTTCAATTAATTTTTAAATTATATGAAATATTAAGAAATTTACTATTTATAATTAAAATCTTTCTGAAGATATAATTTTATAAAGTTTAGCACTTGTGAAATTCGTGGTTTTTTTTGTGATTAAATTCGCGGTGATCAAGTATGATTATAGACGGGAATTATGATCACAATAAAATATATTACCTCGATTTTATATGATCAAATATGCTGAGATTTATTTTTGCATAAAAACAATTTTTTTCACCCAATAGAACAATGCTGTGAAGTCTAAAAACATTGCAAGTTTAAGCGCTGGTCAATTAATGTTAATAAATTGATTGCTCTCAATTTGAACCTAATAGTCTGCTTTCCTGTCTCATTCACAATTTTATGAAGGATCACATTTATCTCTGCTTTTGCCCACATGGCTACATTAATTGTAGTTCTATATATCCTTGTTTCTATTGTCATTATTACTAGGATAATCAATACTATCGTTGATAGGTGTATACTTTTTATTGTTCAGTGATATATACCAATGGGAGCACCCGATCATATATATCTTAATTCTCACAAATGGTAATTCAAACGCCATGGTACATAAAGTTACCGGTAACTATAATCAAGGCTAACAAGTCACAATTAAAACATGAACCATAAAGTATGGATATTGATATTAACTCGTTGTTTCAGAAACTGCACCAAGGCACAGCCTTGTAATACATGATTATCCAACTAAGAACATATAGAGTTCTAATATATTAATACTACAAAATAAAGGAAGGAACAGACAAGCAATGCAAATCAATCCTTTCCCACGTGAATCTACAGCACACAAAGGAACACATTACATGCATGTTATGACGTGCAAGAAAGTCACACCGAAAAAAGAAAGAAAAAAATACAACAACAAACCTTAACTCATTAATAAGGCTGGTTACGTAAATCACAAGACATCATTCAGCACCAGTTAAAAAAAATTAAGAAAGAAAAAAAAAAAAGATGATCCATTGCAATTAGGGTACGGTGTTTGTTTTTCTTTAAGAGGCTTGGGGTGGATATGGAGGCCAGTAAAGATGAAATCCAATCTTGTAGACAACTGAAGGACCCTTTAGATCTATAGGGAAAGAGGTAATGTAGCCATGCACAAACAAGAAATCTTCAGTCCCTCCAACAACTGGATGATCCGAACGCTTCATGTTATTAGTGCCTCCAACAATGGAAATAGAGCCCTTGTGATCCTTCAGACGCAGAGTTAGCTTTGCGACCGAAATGCTGCTAAGCCCGTCAAGTCCAGAGGTGATGGAGGTTCCTTCTGCGGTCCCAAGTTGTTTTGAGGATCTGTTTGCTTTGGCAGTCAAAGGATCCTGAAACACAAAAAGGGTTCCAAAAGGGCTTGTGCTTTCACTGATTCCTCCCCCTCCTTCTATACCACTCACTATGGCATATCCCGTTTTGTTTATGGTTTCATGTTGGAACAGTGTGAAGTGAAGGGATTTGTGGCGGTGACGGAGACGGTTGCGGTTGTGGTGGTGGTGGTGATGGGAGGCACAAGTGCCCTCAAATGGGAGTATGGCCAAAATTAAAAGCAAAGTAGCAAGAGCATAGTTGTGCAAAGCAAAGGCCATTGTTAGCTGTTTTGCTCACAAAAGAGGGTTATGTTATGTCTCAGTATATGCTTGACACAAGTGTACTAGGTTTATACTATATATAGTGTGAAAATTTAGTTTGTACTAATGGCATCAATATGAAAACGATGCTCAAGTCATTGGTGGTGGTTTTGGTCTTTTATATTTCGTTTTCCTTCATCAGATGTATACACGGTAAAAAGTTGTGTGAATTTATCCAAGACCTTTTTAGTTGTAGCTTGAGTTTATATGACTAGAAACAATGTAGAAAGAGTCAAATTACTTGATCGGCTTCATTTTGATGTTCCCTTTGTTTGCGCAATTAAGAGCATATGATCGATTATCTGTCTAACTGTCTTTATTTGCCTTTTTATTAAGTGAACTTAGGTAGGATGCGTCTTTCAAAATAGAGCAGCCACGTAATTAGTTGAGTGGTGAGTGCAACACGCCACTCTATTTTAATTGTGTAATTCAAATTTCATTATCAACAAAACACGGAAAATTCAGTTCAATATATTTTAATAATTCTCTTGTCATAGAATAGGACAAATTGATTCTACGTACTGAGTTGTAAATTCCTTTGGAACCGAAATTGAATTCTCGAAAAGTATTTTGCATTTCAACATTGAAGTTTTAAAGATTACACGAAAAAATCTTATATAACTAATTCCAAATTATATAAAAAGTGACATTGACTAGGAAAAAAAGAGATAATACAAAAAACATTCCGAACAATAATTTTGTTTTTTTTAAGTCAGTGGTTCTAGAAAGCCCAAGGGCCAAGTGTCTGTCGAGGATTGAGAAATTACTAAAGTTGGACCTGTATATGGACTATAGTGTACTTATATTTCCAACAATAATAAAATTTATAAATTATATAATTAGAGAACATAAAATTTAAAACTTTTATAAAATAGTATATGTTTGGGTTAGTCCAGATTTCATGTTCCCAAATTTAATATCCAAATTGATATAATCGAATTTACAATTTGATTTGAGTTCAAATAAATTAAAATTGATGGTCTAAACCATCCCAAATTTTCTCCTTCAATTTAGTTTAGATTTATTTTCATAAGCCAATTTAGTTCATATTGATTGGGTCTATACTCACCCCTAGTCTTACCCTTACTTTTGCAAAATGCTATATATAATTTCGGTTAACTCTTTCTGCAAATATCTAATTTACAATACAGAATGTTTTCCCACTTCTCAAATTTTCCCGACTAACCAAATAACTTTGGAAAAATACAAGTGACCACAAAGACCATATATCTCAAAGAACAAGAGAGGAATTCAAGTAACTCATTTTATTGAATTAAATGAAAAGATGATGATACAAGTAGGAGCTACACATTTTTATTGACAAGGGAACAAAGCTAGAATGAGAGAGGTACGACTACTCAAATACAGCCACAAACACACTCATGCAGTAACAGGTCTAACTACCTATAATAACTGTAAGCCAAGTTAGTTAGTAGTTACACTGAACTTGAACTGTGACTAGTATGCTAGCTACAGCCTACACATGTTGGAGCTCCTTGTCATATTCAACACATAAGGATGATAAATTGGCTATTGGAAATTGCACATAGTTGCAAACTTAGTACAATGTTTCTTGGATTACTTCGTTCTGTCCTTGATAGCTTCGATGTGTTCCAATGTGTCAAGAACATCTTTCATGTGAGGACGTTTCTTACGGTCACATTGAAGGCATTTTAGAATAAGATGTGCTGATTTTAATGCTGCCTTGGTTGAATACTGACCCTCTATCCTCTCATCCATGATGCTTTTCAACTTTCTTTTATCAGAGAGAGAAGGCTTAGCCCATTCAATCAGATTCTGCTGCTCTATGGGGCGGTTTTTGTCAAGTGCCCTTAACCCTGTCAGCATTTCAAGCAGCACTACACCAAAACCATAAACATCACTCTTTACATAAAGGTGACCTGTTGAATCATGACACAATCCACAGCCATGTTAGAAACAATAAGATCAAACTGTTTCTTGTGTTCCAAGTTTCAATGAGTAGTATCTTTGAAAAGCATCCATTTATATGCATGTGAAGATAAGATTATCACCTGTTGCAATGTATTCTGGAGCAGCATAGCCATATGTTCCCATGATCCTGGTACTCACGTGTGAATCTTCCCCAGAAGGGCCTAATTTTGCCAAGCCAAAATCTGAAATTTTTGCATTATAATCCTGCAAAAGATAAACAATTAATTGGTTACCAGTGAGATTTGTGGAGTTACTGTTAGTATATAATTACTCTAATTTGCATTTTTCAGCTAACACTCTAGCAAAAGTTTGGGAAGATATAAAGTGCGTTAGATGGTTAAGAAAGAACCAAAAAGGAAAGAGGTCACAGGATCGATTCCTGTGGCAACAAAACTAAAATTCAAACAAACTCTTTGTCGATAAAAAAAAAATCTAGCAAAAGTTTGGTTTATAATTAAACACAAATGGGGGGTCCAAATTCATAAACTCATCAAATATAACAGAGAGGAAGTAAGGAAAATAACAGACCTCATCAAGTAGTATATTGGAGGCTTTGAAATCTCTGTATATGATTTGCTTTTCTGAGGTGTGTAAGAAAGCCAAGCCCCGTGCAGCACCAATAGCTATTTTGATTCGGGTGTCCCAAGAGAGTGGTTCACTGTTAGTATTTCCTAATTGGAAGCAAAAACAAAGAACATGAGCAAAACTCAAATCAAATAAAGGGCCAACATTTTTTTATTCATATATATATATATATATATATATATATATATATATATATATATATTAATCGTCTTAATTAAATTCGTACTTCTAAAGAGATGATTCTCCAAGCTTCCCTTTGGCATGAACTCGTACACAAGGAGAAATTCGATATCGTCACAACAGTAACCCAATAGCTTGACCAGGTTTGGGTGAGAAATCCTTCCTAAGAAATTGATTTCTGACTGCATTATCATATTAAACATAGCAAGATATTACTAAGTCAGATAGCTAGCTGGGTTGGAATTTGTTCTAACTCAACTTTTTTTAAAAAAAAAATAATTAGTTACTTTTGTCAAGTACTTTAGAATTCTTTCGAAAATAAGAGATTATTAATTTAATCAAACATACATGGCATCTCTCATATTATTTTCTTGTATTTTTCTTATTTACTTAATTAAAAATTTAAAATAAGATCGAAAATGTTATTATTTTTTAAAAGATTATAGAGGTATTAATTTTTAATTAAGGAACATATATGAACCTTGGATAAAGATTATTAACAATTTTGCTAAGAGAAATGTTACTTACCCAATAATGAACTTCTATAATAATTTTTACGCACTCACATTTTTTTTTCTTTGTATATGTATACATTATTTATCTAAGGAGGTTAATTTTTATGAAAGAGAAAAAGGGAAAGTAGTTTACAAAAACTAACTGAAGTAACTTTGAAAATATAAGGCACAAACTATATATAACCTTCTTTCTCTCATCCTAAATAACTTCAATTTTATTTTTAAAACTCTGATTTTTGACCTTTTAATTTTAAAGTAGTTTTTAATTCAAAGAAAAGTTATCTGTATGAAATTCTAAAATTCTTTACACAAAATTATAAATAAAAAATAAGAACAATAATACGAATCATATGAAGAAGTTCAAAATAATTTTAAAATAAATAAATGTTGTAATGTCATCATTTAATATGTATTATCTTTCTAATTAAGTATACAGACTAAAAAAAAAGAGAAAAAATTATTTTGTATTCTTTAACCATTATCCGACAAAAAGTAAAAAAAAAAATTGTTTTCAATAATTAAAAAGCATTTAGTATGATATGCATGTTTAATGTTTATTAATCAATACCTCGAGAATATTAAGAGCAACTCCATACAAGATTCTTATCTTGCTTTTTCTTATTAAACGTACACTGTGTCTCAATAAGAACTCAAAATTGGATGTGGTTCTTGGAAAGCAGCGAATGTTTTATGTTTATATAAGCACTAGTAGCTTACCCCAATTTTTGGACCATGTTTCAGCTTTTATATGTGTTTAAAAAAAGTTGTTGATGTTTATCCCAACAGTAAGGGTATTATAAGATCATTTATAGGGTCACTTTAGTAAAGTTCTTAAGGTTGTTGGATTAAAGATGTAAGATTATTAAATTAGAAATTAAAAAATAGATACGGATGGTCGATATATATGTGTAGTGTTGGGAATAATTTAAAGTTTTGCTGTCAAGCATTACTGATATCAACCCTATATAATTTGTTACTAATAAATTACTATTTTTTGCTGTCAAACATTACTGATCAGGTGTGGCTCCATTATATATCCATAATCCCAATTATACTATTAATTAACACTTAATATATACTTGAGGCTAGCTGTATATATATTAATTAATAATAGTTGTAACTTTGTTTATGAAACACAGTCTGCAACTAATAACAAATTAAAAAAAGCAATGAGAACGCAGCACCACGTGGGAAATTATCAGAGTGGAAATTAAACAAACCTGCCACTCACGAAAGCCCTGCAAACTTTCTGAGTTCAACTTCTTAACAGCAACCACCATTCCAGATCCAGCTTTGGTGGGTGTCAGTGTCTTCTCATGCAACCATCCTTTGTAAACTTTGCCAAAACCTCCTTCACCAAGCAATGCATCCGACTTGAAACTCTTGGTTGCTGCTTTCAGATCCGCGAAATTGAACTGCTTCAAGTTCCGCGTTTCCACACTCGGAAACACCATGTTATTGCTATTAATGCTACTGCTTCCTCCATTAACACTAGTGCTTTCAGTAATTCCCATCTCACGCGCTGAACCTGCATGCCAACAAATTACATTAAGATTATTGATTCTCCCCACTCTTGTTCTAGCATAGACACGATTCAATGTAAAAAACAAAAACTCCATTAGAATCGATAGCCAATAAATACTTTGCAGCAATAACATAATATAAAAAAAAAATGATCCTTTTTATGACTTGCCTGAATAGTGAGGGGAATTATTGGAGGGTGTTTGGTGGGTAGCGAGGGAAGCAAAGCAAAGACCCATGTTTAGTGTTTAGTGTTAATTAACTTAATTAACCAATTTCGAGAAAATGAATTCTACAAGAATGGCTGCTGCGTAAGGTTGAGGATGAGGAATGAGAAAAGACACAACACAAGTGCTAGCTACATAACATGGGTCGTTTTCGGAGTGTTAATATGTTTGACTGCTGGTATTTATAATGACGTTTGCCGTGTTCTCCTCGCGTTTCACTTGTCTTGTACAGTGTAATCCATTTTTTTAAACACACAAACTTTTTCAACCACGTTGTTTGGAAAGTCTGCGCGTTCAAAAGCAATAGGGAAACAAAATTATAATATATAATAAATGTACAGCTTTTTAAATTAGTCCCAACAAATTAATTAAATGTACTGACAAATTGTTTGGTTTTTGCAATATGATCGAATGAATGTCCTGTTTGATTCGGTCCTTGTATAATAACTATCATATTAGTTTTGTCCCCTATATCTCATGAGCACGGACGAGTTCAGTGAGTTCTTGACTTGGAGTATTCAGAATGGAACTAATTAGAGAGTGTGGTTAGCTGCAAGTAACAAGAGGAGGTAGGTATCACATGGCAGCGTAAAGATATAGGGCTTAGGAAAAAAAGGGAGAAGATCATTGAAAAAAAGGTTGAGACAACAAGATATATGGAAAAAACGAAAAGGCTAAAGATAGAAACAAACAATGATAAAAAATTATTAATTTTTTTAGAATGTGAGTATAAATTTAACTTAATTTTAAAAGTTAACTCAAGAGGTAAATATTATTTCTCATTTATATATTATAATTTAATTTTATCTTTAATCGATATGAAACTTAAATTTTTTTAATATTTCTTGAACTTTGTGCTTGAATAATATAATGGATGACTCTTTTAAATTAATCTTAAATATGTTCTAATACATCTTAGATTTTTTAACATATAAATTTAAGTCTAACTTAACCCATAAACTAGTTCAAATGATGAGAATTATTTTATCTTTAATCGATGTAACATTTGAATTTTTTCCAATAAAAATACAATTCCTAAAATGGAGATCCGTCTTAGCTTAGCTTGTTTGGATGCAGATCGATCTTCCTCTAATTTCATGCTGAAAAAAAATAGCGTTAACTTTTTAGGATTATGCTTGATAAATAGTATATAACAATCAGTATTCTAAAAACATTGGTTAAATAAATAAAAGTATAAAATTTTTATTAAAAAATAAAATATTTATCGTATAAAAATAATTTAACTTTTTTTAGAGACTACATATATTATGTATTTGAGGGCAAAAGTTTTATATTTAAGTATTCAATGTAACAGCATGAAATGATGAAACTTTTTTTGGAAAGAAAATGATACTTTTCAGTAGTGCAAAATGTATTTTAGCATCCATAATTAATACTTTTAAACCACATTCTATGTATTTCTATCTTTCATACGTACAAGGTGACGTTAATATCTATAAATTATTAAGGACTTTGCACGTATATATTTTCGGTTATATGTACATTATACGAAACAGCGATCGTGTTTTTTTTAACCAAAATTGTATAGAACCTACAAAAAAATTATTGTATAGAAAACAACTACAATTGACGCGTATACCTGTGTCAGAGTACCATTTGTATTCTTATTAAGAAATAATGCTATACAATTAATTATAATAGAGAAGAAGGTTCGACGTTAGGTCGGGAGTTTCACCCACTCTTTAGTCTAGATTAACTTTGCATGCTTGCTTCCAACGAGGGAAATTGAAAAACAATAACTTTTTATCAAGGAACTAATTATCTTATTGCAGGCTGATCAATAGTTAGTGGTACCCAAAAAGAACAAAATAATCACAAATTTTTAGAATGAATTCTTTATCTGGTCTCATTTTTAAATGTTTCATGTGTCTGGTCTTTTATTGTTCTTAATGTAGGTATTCACTGTAAGATCCACACAAAAAAGATCAATTGAGTTATGCATTTTTTTTCCCCTTAAGGGACAACATTTTGGAGGAAAAGAGGAGGCAGAGAAATGAGAAAGAAATAAATGTATATTACGACAAACTAAATAAGTTTTTTTAATTCTTTCTAGTGAGACTAAAGCAAGGGTTTAGGTTACTTCAAGTTTGAGTTAACCTTGTACGAGATTAAAAATTAGTTAACAATTACATAATTAGTTAAAAAAAGTCATTAATTATATACTTATCTTTTAATTTTTAATCATTTAAATATGATCTAACATTCATATTATTTTTGTTTTTTACGCTAACAAGAATTCTCATTTGATATGTTGTGCCTACATCTCTCTCTATATATATAAAAGCATGTCAAATAAGAATTTTTCTAAATGTCATAAATGAAAACTATACATTTCGATCATATAACCATATATGAATTGTCAATATTAAAAGTTAACTAGTTCTTACATTATCACTTAAAAAAAGTTATGTACATTTTTTTAATCTTATCATTTAAGTATAATTTAATTATCTATAATTATATAGTTATTATTTCTCGATCACAATAATATATATATATATATATATATATATATATATATATATATAACTTTTTAAGTGAAAAATGGATGAAAATAGGTTGGACTAGATTTTATGCTGTGAGTTGTCCTTGATTAAAAGAATAACACTTGAGTTTGATCTCTTTTTATCTGTCATAATTTTTTTTAAAGATATAACTTAGTCTACATAGACGACTAATCTAACTTACAGATTTATTTTAAGACTTAATTTTTTGTTAATCAGTAAAAATTAAACTCATATAAAAAGATTTTAAAATAATTCATGCATACTATTTCATTGAAGACTCCTTTAGTATGTAAGAACTTTTGTGATAATTTAAAACCAACTATTTAAACGAGTTGTTGGATAATACACAGAAAATATAAAAATATCAAAAAAGTCGTTCAAGCACAAAGATTAGGATGATTTTTAATCTTATATTTAAGTAATATTGACAAGTCAACTAAGATTGCGTATCATTTTTTACTAGGCATATATTAAAGCATATTTAATAAATATAAAATATTATTTATTTAAATTAAAATACTCTTACTTAATGTATCATTAATTATAATAAATTGTTATAATAATAATAGTTAAATAGGAATATAGATAATAAAAAAACTAATAATATTTTAGATTTACAAAAAAATCAATAAATTAACACCGACAAATATAAACTGGGAAAAAACAATTCCCTACGAGAAGAGTTTTGAATAGTTTGCATAATATTTTACATGCTAACTTTATTCATTGTAAAAAAAAATTGGAGAATAACAATATAATGATCTTACCAAACTTTCCCTAAATATATGGTCGGGAGGAGTTTGGATAACTTTGTGTACAAGCATCTAACCTCATTACCCTTGCACAACCCCCCCAATAATGTGACTATATTCAACCAAAGTAGGAAAAAAGAATTACAGAGCTGTATCAAAATTTCCCCTGCAACTAACAAAATAACTTTGAAAAAAAATGATATATTATCTGGTGCCTCGTGTTACAATAATGCAAAGTAATTTACCAAGCATTAGGTGCTGAACATAAGGATGATAAATTTGGCTATTGTACATTGTTGGTAGTTGCAAACTTAGAACAACGTTTTTTGCCTTCCTTCCTCGTAACCTTGATAGCTTTTATGCATTCCAATGTCTCGAGAACATCTTTCATATGAGGACGTTTTTTAAGGTCACGTTCAAGGCATTTTAGAGTAAGCTGTGTTGCTTTCAATGCTGCCTTGGTTGAATACTGACCCTCTATCCTTTCATCCATAATGCTTTTAAACTTGCTTTTATCAGAGAGAGAAGGCTTGGCCCATTCAACTAGATTCTGCTGCTCTATGGGGCGGTTTCTATCAATTGCCCTCATCCCTGTCAGCATTTCAAGCAGCACCACACCAAAACCATAAACATCACTCTTCACGTAAAGGTGTCCTGTTGAATCATAAAACAATTAGTTTCAACTTCAACTAGCATATTCACAAACCATCTCTCTATTTATGTGTTTAGATAAGATGAGATGATCACCTGTTGCAACGTATTCTGGAGCAGCATAGCCATATGTTCCCATGATCCTCGTACTCACGTGTGAATCTCCACCCGAAGGCCCTAATTTCGCCAAGCCAAAATCTGAAATTTTTGCGTTGTAATCCTGCAAAACATTAGTTTGATTTGTGGGTTTAGTATTAGTATATAATCTCTGTAGTTCTTTTTCGAGTAAGTAGTAACTCTAATTTGGGTGAAATTTCTGTGGTTGGAAGCTTTAGCTTGTGAAATAATCTTTTAAATGAGTCTTTGTTAGCAGTCTCAACAATAACATGTTTGGACCTTACCTACTATTATTGGAGATGCCTCCTTATTCTACCACTTTTTTAAACTAGTGTATGTTTACTTTATTGTTCACACAAATTACTTGAGTCATTAAGTTCAAATAGCATTTAAAAATTTTCATGTTAAACCAATTACACCCCTAGTCAGGGGAACCTAGTATTATTCAGCAAGAAATTATTAGGTAATCACCTAGTCTAGTTCTGATCAATCTCAACATGATACTTAAGTATTATTAATTATTTTCTTAAATTAAAAAAAATTTAAATATGTGTCACATAAAGATTAATTGAGGTCATAAACAAATGATGGTCTAAAACTACTTAATTTTTCCGAGGGTTTAGTTGGGTCCGAATACTCTAGGCTCTAGCAAAAGTTTGCTTAATGAAACAAATATGGGTACACAATTTATTTTGGCCTCCATTTCTCATGATAAGGGAAAAGGTAGAATATATAAGACAAACATAAAGAGAAGAAGTAGGCAAAAATAATAGACCTCATCAAGTAGTATGTTGGAGGCTTTGAAATCTCTGTATATGATTTGCTTTTCTGAGGTGTGCAAGTAAGCCAAGCCCCGAGCAGCACCAATAGCTATTTTGATTCGAGTGTCCCAAGAGAGCGGTTCTGTGTTTGTATTTCCTAATTGGAAACAAAAAACAAAGAAAATGAACTAAAGCCACCAACAAATTTCTATTATTAATATATTTTAATTGTCTCAAGTTCATACTCCAAAATAGATGATTCTCCAAGCTTCCCTTTGGCATGAATTCGTACACAAGAAGAAATTCGACATCGTCACAACAGTAACCCAAAAGCTTGACCAGGTTTGGGTGCGAAATCATTCCTAGAAAGTCGATTTCTGACTGCATTGTCATATAAACGGAGCAAGATATTACAAGTTAAAGTCAGATGCCTGGGTTGGAAAATAATCACTTATTTTTCTTCATTGAAAATAATCAAACATTACAAAAGTTTGACTCAACTTATTATTAAGACTTTGACTCAACTTATTTTTGTCAATTATTTTAGAAAGCTTTTAAAAAAGGAGTGATCATTTCATTGAAAAAAATAATTCCAAAGTTCCTATCAAGCATATATACATTAAATCTCTCAAACCATTTTCTTGTATTTTTCTTATTTACGTAATTAAAAATAGAAAATGTTATCATTTTTTAAAATATTATATATGTAATAGTTTTTAATTATATATGTATATGTGTGTGTGTGTGTGAATTTTGGATAAAAACTATTAACAATTTTGTTAAGAGAAAATTCACTGATGAATAAACTTGTATAATTATTTATATACGCTCAATTTTTTTATATCTCTCTATCACAGTATCCGTATTGCACACTTCTTTCTGGTCAATCTATCCCTCTCGATAAAGTCGTTGGAATAGAAGGAGGTGACTTTTGGCTATGATATGAGTATCATCAGGACAATAAGAGTGAAGGGAGAGCAACGTCGGTTGCATTATGTCTACACTCACTCCAAAAATCAACCTCGTCCACAGCTCCAGTGGTCCAGAGGAATTAATTTCCCCTTTTCTCACGCCAAGACAAGACCAGTTTTTTCTTCTTCTTCGCTAGGAAACTAGATTTGGCCTCACAATTTCCTTTCGCTTTTTTTTTATTATTATTATTATTCAGTCAAGGATTTTTTTCCCCTCTTCTATGATATATTTGGATAAGATCATGAAAAAATTAGATTGTTGAGAAACCACCACCTCATGTAGATCATATGCTATCTAATGGAAGTCTCTACCCTCGATCCCCATTTACGAATAATTTGTTTTCATAGGACTTTCTCCCTTCTCTTTCCCAAAAAAAAAAACAGAAAGAAAAAGACAAAGAAACTAATAATAACAATATATTTTATTTAATTAAAGAGAAAATAAAAATAAAACTTTGAATTTTTCTCTCATTCTAATTTTTCTCTCCTTTCCGTTACCAGAGTTAATTAATAGCACAAAGCGTGAGTCAATACCCCCAACTCCACTCTTTTGAATAAGCATAAGCATTTTCCACTGTGCCTATGATCGGGAGCAATTTAGTTTTGGAAATCTTACGATTATAATATTCTTTCCTTTTTTCTGTATGAGTATTTTTTATTTCTGTTTACCTATCTATTTAAAAGTCAAACAAATTATTATCCATCTAGTCTTATAAATTAGACCATTCAAACCAATTTATAAGTATTTATTTAATTTGGTTGATAATATTAAATTTTTCAATAATTTATATAATCTGTTTGTCAAAATTACTTTTATAATTATTGACAATCCATTCTTTTAATCTGTTTCTATCTAATTAATTATATATGTCTCTTATAAAAAAATTAATATAACTCCACTTAAATAATGATTTTCTTTTTGCATTCTATAAGAAGAGGCAAAGTGAATGATAGTTTGATATATCTAATGATCTTTTCCAATCTTCACAATAAAAAGTCTAAAAGAAATAAATTATTGCGTTTATTGACAAAAAAAAAATGATGAGAAATTAAGGTCATTTTATGATAATAAAAAAAAAGCACCACGAAGTCACAAACTTCTCAAAAGATTTCTATAAGAAAGGACGACCAAAATGAGTAATTACTATCTTTCACACACCAATCATGAATGTAGGAGAAATAAGAATAGAAATGATATAAAAAGAAAAAAATAATTTAAACAAAGATGTCAATTGCATTCCCTAATATGTGATATTCGTTAATCATTATGCAAAAATAATTAAAAATATTTACTCAAGAGTATTGTTTCTAAGACTTTGTATTTTTTGGTGTCAAAGTATACTGCAACCATGGAAGAAGAAGAGGTGTGTCTCCATAATGTTAACTACTAAGGTTCTATATATTCAAAATATATACATACACGAGGGCTGTATATAGTAATAAATAATGGTTAAGTGTAAGTTTGTTTACGAATCTTAGTCTAAAATTAAATAATGAAAAAACAATAAGCAGTTGGAAGTGAGTGAATGAAGAAATCAGTAATTACTAACCTGCCACTCTCGAAGGCCCTGCATACTTTCGGGATTCAATTTCTTAATAGCAACCATGATTCCAGAACCAGCTTTGGTCGGTGCCAGTGTCTTCTCATCCAACCATCCTTTGTATACTTTTCCGAAACCTCCTTCTCCAAGCAATGCATCCGATTTGAAACTCTTGGTGGCTGCTTTCAGATTCGCAAAACTGAACTCCTTCAGGTTCCGCACTTCCACGCTAGGAAACACAATGTTCTTGCTGCTATGACTACTACAGCTTCCTCCATTAACACTACTAGTGCTTTCAGTAATCCCCATATTCTCATCCTTGCTCCCCAAGGACTCACGCCCTGAACCTGCTGCATACCAATAAATTAATTACATCAAATTATTAATCCCCTCACTCTCCTAGCATGCATAAACATGATTTCATATAAATAAAAAAAAACAGTTAGGTCGTGTTTTTTCAAATAAAACTTTAACTAATTTATTATGACTTGCCTGCGTAGGGAATGGATTTAGAGGGTGTTTGGTGGCGAGCGAGCGAAGCAAAGCAGACACCCATGTTTAGTACTGTTTAGTATTGACCAACAAGAATTAATGGGTGTTAATTAGCAGCTAGCAAACTAGCGATGATGTTGTTTTAATTTGAGTTGAGGTGCTAATTACTTAGAGACTTGAGGTTGAGGATGAGGATGAGTACTAGTGGCAGCTACATAGCAATAACATGAACATGGGATTGTTTTTGTTATGTGTGTGACTACCTTTTATGATGTCGTTCGCCGTGTTCGATGGCATCGCGTTCTCATTTTTTGACGTGGGTCATTTTGTACACACGACAGCTGTGGACAGAAAAGTCTGCG
The DNA here is from genome assembly GCF_000004515.6 of Glycine max. Taxonomy (NCBI): domain Eukaryota; kingdom Viridiplantae; phylum Streptophyta; class Magnoliopsida; order Fabales; family Fabaceae; genus Glycine; species Glycine max. The sequence goes on from NC_038247.2 coordinate 6,420,336, forward strand.
TGTTGAAAAGCAAGTACAGCCCCAGTAGGAACATGACAAACGTACACACTATTTTTTAAGGGACGGAACCCTCTTACATGACTTTTTATTATTATTATATTCTGATAATAAAAAATTTCAAACCTTTCATCAACAACTTTCTTTTTTTTTTTTTTAATCTCTTTTTTCTTGTAACATTATATTATCAATCAAATTAATCATTTACTTTTTTTATCAAGTTATAAACAATTCAAGATTGTTAAAAAATATTTTTCTTTTTAAATGATTTGACTTTTTAAAATGAGAACATATATATTATTATGATTATTCAATAATATTGTTATTTATTACATTTTTTAAACAAGGAAATTTTAGTTGAGTTAGATATCATATTATTTATCAACAAAATTTTCATATTAGATATCATATGAGTTTATTTTTTTATCAACTAAATCATTTGTTGTCTATTATATATATTGTTGAATATTTATTGTACAACTTAAATATTAATAACCTATAAAATTATACATTTAATTTTAATGTAATAATGTTTTAATACTAGTATTATGCATGTGTGATGCAGGTGATTCTACAATTGTATATAAGTGTTACCTTCGTCTCTATATATATACTACACTTTTATTTTATTGCCAAGTGCATGAATTGATTGTCATTGGATTTAAAAGAAGATTGTTGTTGTCCATATAAGTCTTACTTAGTTCAAACACGATTTTGTCACGTGTGATTTCTAGAAAGAAATATCATTTACTATTATTATTATTATATGATATTGTATAAAGGATTTGCCTGTTTGTATATTTAAATTAAATTGTATTTTAATTTCTTCTTATCTCTTCTCAAATATGTGTAGGCGTTGGTGTTAATTAAAAAAGTCTTTGAAAAGAAGGTGCCAACGTTAAAAGTGTGGATTCATAGAGCCACACTCATAGTTAGTTTCTTCCTCTACTTTAAGTTCCACACTTCCACTTCTCTTAGACTTGTTTTCTTTAATTTCTTGGTTTTTTCCTTTAATTTCCCTCGGTTTCAATTTGTACACACAAAAAAAAAAAAACTAAAAAGATACATATCATATTCTATTTCTATATATTATCTGTTTGAAAAATACTAACCAGTTTTCTGAAAACATTGATTAAAAAACAAAAAGCAAAAAAATATTAATTTTTTTACTGTATAAAAACATAAAAATGACATTTAAATAATTAGATTTTCAATAAAATATATTTATCCTCCTATTATCTTTAATGATATGTACACATTGAGGTGGGTTAATATTTTACATGTATATAGATGATATAAGTATAATTTAAGGACTCTGTACATATATAATTTCGTATTATTATGTACATTCTAGGAAAGAACCATCTTTATTTTTTTTAACAGACTTGCACCATTCACGTGTCTCCCAGTGTCTGATTACAACTTGTATTCTTAATGCTACAAATAATTAATTGTACTGTAACTAATAGAGATTAGAAAAGGTTCGTGGTTCATGCACGCTGCAAAGTCAGCGACGTACCGTGGTCCAGGTTCCAACCCTTATTTCCTTAATTATATATGCAAGTTGCATCAGCATTGCATATGCATGCATGCTTCCAACGAGGGAAATAGTCACTGGGGCCAAAAAACAACACAACCACATCTTTTTAAGACGAGACAACTTCATTATCCCATTATCTGGTTTCATTTTTACCGTTCTTATAGTCTAGGTATTTGACAGTGGAATCCACTAAGATCAACTGGTCGAGTAATGCTTCTTTTATTTTATTTTCTTGAGGCAGACTCATTTGGGGAGGAAAAAAGGAGATAGAGAATTACGACAAGTTAAACGGAATGCATACTCTATATCTAACTGAACGGGTTGAAAAAGACTAATTAAATTGTGCTCTGTTTTTCATCTTGTTTAGAATATGTTTCTTCCCAATTAGTGAATTCCCTGTATATATGACTCCTAATTATCTAGAAGTTTATCAAAAGAGTTTATATTAAAAAAAACTCGTTCATTGTTAATTTCAATTATTAAATAATAAATGGATGATTTTATATTAAAATTTATTTTTATATTACCATACAATAGATTATTATTATTATTAATTTCTAATCAACAATATTAACGTAATAATTGCCTAGATCCATCATAACTATATGTGGTATTAATTTCATTCGTTAGGAATGTTAGCAAAACGTATTGTCTAATACATCTTTTAATATACGACTTTTTATTAATAACCGAAATTTATAGAAAAATTATAAGATTTCGTGAGTCGCATTTTTATTTAATACAATTTAGTAATTTCTATAAAAAAATAGTAATAAAAAGTTTTTTAGATTAGAATGAGTATATTAGAGAGTGAAAATTAACTGATCCTCTCTAGTGAAAAAAAAAAAACATTTTCAAGGGTTATGATATTTTTTTAGCATGTTATAGTTACAAGTATTTACCAACTTAATTTGTCAATGAGTCAACCTATTTTTACTCCTAATTATACTAGTCAAATTGTATAACAATGAACAATAGATTTTATACTAGCGTACGTGTTAAGATGTTTTATTAATAATTATAAAATATCACTTTATTTTCATCTTAATATTTATTTTAAAAAAATTGTGTCAAAATAGTAACAGCATTATATAAATCCCTAAAAATGAGAAATATAGTAAAATTAAAATGGTCTTTTCTAGCTACCAATAAAAATAAAGAATAAAAATATCTTTATATAAAAAAACATATTTTTTGCCTTTTCATAGGAGGCGACAGTTACATGCTGAATGATAAAATGAAGGTGGGTCTCCTAGCAGGAATCAAAGTTCAAACTGTGCAAAAAGAAAAGATCGAATAAAAAACATTGAGCCGCAATTCCACACTAGAAGCAGAACAAACAATGAACACCGCAAAACGTTTGCATGACATCAGTAGATTTTTTATTTTATTTTTCTAAAGTAGGAAGGAAATTTACTAGCAACGTGTTGTGTTGCTCTATATTTCTTTATACGACGAACCAAGTCACCGCCAAGGAAACAAGTGCTGCATTTCAACCCAAAACACATCAAATATAAGTTAGTGGACAAAGACACGTCAGTGTCATAATCCATAACTTTGAATTTAACCAATAAAAGTGACCATCATTTTTTGACTTTCTTGGAAAAAAAGGTGAAATGGCATTTAAGCGCACGTACATATGACAAAGCTTTGAGGAAAGAGTATCTTTATTTTTATTTTTTTTGTAAACCATATATATATATATATATATATATATATTCCTTTAACACAATCTTATCTTACGAATAAAATCACCATCATAAATGATAAAATTCTCCCTACATAACCAAAATTTAAACTGAAACCTTTGGTTAAATTGGTCCGAATCATTTGTTATTCATGTATTAGACCCGACTCAATGGAATATTCTAAAAGCCTTTTTCTCTTGCAGGGAAGGATTGGTCATTTGGAAGTCCTTCCAACCCAAAACTACCCTTTATTAGTTGCTTGTTTTCCCAAACCGCTTAATTGTGATTCACGTTGTATCAACATGAAATCGTTTCGGGGTCAATATTTAGAGTCGTAAATCTCCACATGGTACAATTTAGAACTCTAGAAGCTATGATTAGGAGAACAATAACAAGAACAAAAATAAAAAAGAACAAGAACAAAATTGAGCATTTTAGACGCTATAATTAAGTTGCCTTTAGATATTGCAATCCATATATAAGTCAAAAGTAAATCTATGAAGATCAAGATGACCAATCAAAAGAGGTGTGTATAGGTTTTTTCATTCCATGTCCATTCTACAACTTGCAAACTATTTTTTTTTTGTTGCTCTTTAAAAAAAGGTGCTATGTGCTGGATACTGTAGAATTGTGTTTTTCAACAGCTCTAGCTCTGTGTCTTCTCTTGAAAACATCTTGCCTGAATCTCTTGGTCTCAATTTTTATGTCCATGAAGGGTTTCTTCTCTATGTTTTCCTTTTCACTCTCCAACATCCTTTGCCTCTTTGCCACGGCCATAGCTGCTTCCCTGTCCTCCAATTCTTGGTTCTTTGCCTCTTCCTGCATGTGTCCCACTTCTTGTAAATTAGTCAACGTTGGCCAAACAGATACTATTTTTTTTGTGCGTGTACGAGGATTTCAAGTTTGAAAATGACAGATTATAAGGTTGTCAAAAAATATAATTTTTTTACTCAGAATCCACTTTAAGCTTGGTAAAAGGGAAACATAGAAGTAAATACAGCAAGTGGCAAAGATTTTATAGATCATATTGGAAAAACTTATGAATAAACATCCGAATTTAAAATTAAGCATTGATGTCAAATTTCACCTATCTACGGAATTTTAACTGAATTTTAAAAAGAGAGAACTCAAGACATTGAATCTATCATGTTTGACCAAAACATTAACAAGATAATGCAGAATAATGCTTCAAAGTGCACTTCATGCTTTCCGTTTCACCCACTCCATGCTTCAAAGAACTTTTAAATTATCATGGACTGTACCTTAAGTATTCAATCATGTCGGCTACAAATAAGCCACCACGCATTCCCTCGTTATATTTCAAATAATAATATTTGTTCAAAAGGTAGGTTGCATGCACTTCAACACAATTACGCTGATGTTCAAATAAATAAATTTTAGTTGAAGTAGCTGTAAATGGATAGCAAACTTCTTGAAATTTGTACACATAAATCTCAATACAGAGAGTGTTAAAGTCATCATAATAAAAAATGTGAAGTGAGAAGGACCTGAAGATCATGAATGAGACTGTCAAGTGATTTGATCTTCCTATGAGGCCAGCGGGGAATACCAAATTCTCTGCACTTTCTCTTTAGAACAGTAAGCCCAACATTTAGATTTCTTGATGCTTCTACAATTGGCATACCAAAGTACTTCACCAAATCTGATAAAGAAATTTTTGCTACAAGATCACTGGGTGCCCTCTTTTTCTTCACTAGAAAACCTGCAAATCCTCACCTCATCTGTTAGATTAAGATATGAATATTTATGCATATGACACACAACATTAGTAAGCTTCACACATGGGGTTTGAGAATTTATGTACAGGATCACAAAAAAAATTTAATAAATAAATTGTATACTGCTAAGACTGAACTGCTGGGATAAAAAGGATAATAATTGACAACATTCAAAATTGAGAGCAACATGGTATACAGGATTGAAGTTAATAACAACAATCCTTTAAAAAAGAGGGAATCGTCAGAAGTTTTAAAACGTAAAAAAGAAGTTCCATTTTTATGTCAGTCATAAAGAGGATTCCTGTATTTGATTAGCATTTGAGAACTTTTCTACATTCAGAACCGTAGAATTAAGTTACAACAAATATGGTCATGACAGTCAAAACTTGGAGATATTGTAACAGATAGGTTTCACCAAAAGATTGAATATGTCCATGTAGTAACAAAGCTGCAGAACAAACTTGCTAAATAGGTTATGTCTGTTAGATAACTGAGAGCATTGACTCTGAACCTGGTGAGCTTTCAACATCTGTCTCATTGTCCGGTGACTCAGACTCATAGTCTTCATAAGGAAGAAAATTGAGATCCTGATCAAGAACGGGAAAGACTTTTCGTGATGGTTGGAAATTGTTGCTGTGTCCTTGCCTTTCTTCTCCTGTAGAGTCTTGGGCTATATCTCTGTCTTCCTCCTTCCGGTTCAACTTGTATATCATGTGGAGATCATCAAGCAAGTTTGGAATCATCTTAAGCTTTGGGTTTCTGAAAATTAAAAAAGAATAATAAGAGGGAGTTAGATCTATGATAAGTTACTTTGTAGAAGTAATCGGAAACAAAATGGAGAAGCTCAGAAGATTTAAAACTTGTAGAAGTGGTGGAGCAGTCTTGTAGCGAGATATTTTTGAGTCAAACAGTAGTAATGGTTTTATGAAACAGTGAAATAGTGATATCAAGACAAGGCTATTAAGAATATAGGCATGTCATATCAAACATAATGATGTTCAAATACATAATTATGCAATTTGGAGATAATGTCATTCCTGCCAAAAGAGAGTAGGACTGGAAATTCAATGAAATCCAGAACTACCCACAAGCTTTCACTCCACTATGGACAGGAAGAAAGTGAAAAAAATGAGGTTTAAAACCCTGAAAGGACAAAAATAATGAACAGGATAAAATATAAATATTTGAAAATTCATAGAAAAAAAATAGGGGATGAGTTTTAGGGAATTTTAGGGAGAAAGAGAGAAGGTAGGGAAAGTTAAAATAAGAAGTTATATGCTTTCCAAGCCTTTCCAGAAATTAAAGGCACTAAGGTAGGCATGCCTTCCCCTTAAATGGATATTAATAAGAAAATTATGCAGAATACCTTCTGTTTGTTGAAGAAACATATAGTATATGTTTTAATATCACCTTGTTCCCCTTTAATTAGGAAGGGGGGGAAAATCAACTTTTTATGAGGGGAATGGAGATTGGAGAAGAATTGGTCTACTCTATTCCGTTCCTTTTCTTTAAAATTTAAATAAAATGCAAAGCATATATTCAAGTATTTCAGCTTCATACATGAAGAATCAACTTTATTCTTGATTCCCTCTCCTCCTCAAAGTGTAAACAAGGTAGTATCAATTGTTCCTTTTTGTCTTGGTAAACCAGTCATATAAATATAAGACTATTACATGAAAGATAAATCTGAATGCCATATTAGAAAATGGTTAAGTGAACATATTGCATTGTCTCTGCACTGGAAGACAACAAAATGTTACTGATTGAGGGGATAAAATTCTACATGAATATCTCTGAATACATCTCCCAATTTTTGGGTGTTTTGGGGAAGGGTCATCCATAGTTTTCACCTTAAGAAACATCTGATATATTTTTTTCAGTAAAACCAAACATAAATTGCTTCAACCATTGATGCTATCACTTACTAACCTTTGCTTATATCCCAGGACTAACGGGAAGACCAAAAACATATTCTGGTCAGACAGCTTAGCTTTGTTCTGTTATGAATCCTACTAGTAAAATAGCACTAATGCTATTCCCACTTAAAATTTCCACTACACTTTTTTCCTATATATCTCTCTCTACCACATCACTGGTTAAGTCTCACTTTTCTCTCTTGTTTTCTTATATCACTCTTTGCTGTGAGAATTTTAAGTGAGAATAATATTACTCTTAAAATAGGGACTATAAAAAATTATAGAGGGATATATTTTCTAAATTTAATTTAATATCATTCCATGGTCACTCCACTTCCTGCTATTTCAACTTTTCTGTACAAAGAACTCATAACCATAAGTATGCTCTGGAGACTGGAGTCATAAGTGACTAATCGCCATATACATAAAGATTTTTTGGGACACCAGTAAAGTCCTCTACTCCAATAAACATGACGAATTGTGATCTTTCTATTAGAGGGTTATGTCATGAGATGGAAAGAAACTGTTTATTACTTGTGCAGAGGTCTGCCAGTTCTATGCCAAAGCGTTTAACACTTCAATATCTTTCATTCCCACAAGAGAAGAGAACTCTCTCATGTTCTCCAGGGAAAAAAGAGAATCCACATCCCTTATCTGTTATAAACTATAAATTTACAACTCAAATTTAGCTTTTGGTTAAAATGTACACATATCAACCCAATTTGCACACATTACAAAATTTTGCTTCTCTATTTTTAAATGCGATTCATTCAAGGTGGGGAAATCTTGGTGGGAACAAAGAGCTAACTACATAATCATATAACGAAAAGGGATCGATTCCAATTCAGTATATGTTATGGACTAATGTGAAAGGCAAATGTAGGGCTAAGCAGATATACCTTGTAACCAACAAAAGCCGTGGAATGCGGCAAAATTGAGGAGTGTGATCGGCATGAAACGCAAAGACACAAAGCCACACTCCATTCCGGTGCCCTTCACACACTTCAGAAACACGAGATTTCACCAATCCAGGAATTGGGGTAGCCTGCATTTCCACATAGGAGCCACTCTCTGAAAACACAAACTCTCTCTCAACTTCCCTTTTCTCTCCACCCCCTCGGCGGTACACATGCACGCTCCTCATCAACTCTGTAATCCACAAACCCACAAAGGAAATAAACAAACAAAAAACGAAATTCCACCACCCCACAAAAAAAAAAATCACATTTTTCAACGAAAAACGAAACTTGGAATGAAAATGACAAGGGAAACAGAATCTGGGTCAAGAGAGAGATGCATGGTGACATACATACCTGGTTGGAGGGTGTTGTTGAAGACTAGTAGGTTGGTGAGCAAAGTGGTGTTGGTGTGCGAGGAATCCATGAAGGGGTCATGAGAAAGAGAAAGAGACAGGAAGCAATAGCATGAAGCGTGGACTTAATAGAAGGAAGAGAATGAGGCAAAAACCAGCTTTTAAGTGCAAGTTTGCATGATCTTCCGCTTTTTTTTGTTGGCTTCGGATCAGTTTAGAATCATTCCCAGCTAAAATAAGGTACTTTTGCTCCTTAGTCTTTTTCTTTTGTCACCTCCTTACTCTCCTTTTACCTTCATTTATTTTTCTTCACCTTTTTTGGTTCGATGTAAATTTATTGTGCAGCCGTTTAATTACTCCATATCGATACGTTTCCTTGTGAATCGAAGTGATTTTCTTATAACAAGCTGGTGCAGCTTACATGAATAGACTATCTGAATGTTATAAATTGTTAATATCAGTGTTTAATTTTTACAAATAAAAAATGATTTTTTATGTGGTTGTTGAATTAGAGGAATCTAAGCGAATAGCTTGCTTTTTCAAGTACATCATATATCAAGATTTAACTTTTAAAATTAAAATATTTGGGATAAAATTGTGTTTTAAATCTTTCGATTCTCACTTAAAATTAATCTTAATCTTTATGTGTGTGTTTTGGGTTCTGACAAAAAAAAAATAGAAGAAAAAGTGTGTGTTTCGGGTGATGATACATTTTTATGGTGTGAATGAAGCTATGGTTATATTGCTTCTAGATTTTTATTTTTACGTGATTAAGGACAATCACCATCAAACTAAACATAACGTAAAAAAATGATTTTGTTTCTTGTATTTTTTTCCTATAATTAGTGAATTTCATTCTTTTTATAGAACTTAAGAAATTATGATATAAGAGACCAAATTCTATTTAAAAAAATTATAAGAGACTAATTTTATTAATTATTAAAATTAAGAGGACCAAAATTATCATTTTTAGAGTATATAAATTGACATAAATTTTGAACGAAAATTGATTGACTACATATTTTACGTTTGTTTTAATGATAGTATTATTTTAAAAGGAAATAACACACCGAAAATTAATAAATATAATGACATAAAATAACGTAGAAAGAGTTGTCTCGATTGAAAGCATCAAACCGGGTTTTCGCGGAGGCATTTACTAACCGCTTGTTTGTTTTCAGGTTTTTTTTTTATGTCTGCAAATGCTTCTTTCACGTGTCTTGAAATACATTTTACGATTTTATTTTTTTTGTGGTGAAACGACCAATTATAAATGCCTTAAACGTAAAAGAGATGATGAACTGCTATGATGCGTTTGATTATTATGAAACATTTCATTTACTACTTAAAATTATTATTGATAAAAAATTCATTTTGATTTTAAATCTTATAATTAAAATTTTTCTTTTATTACAGCAAATAAAAATAAAAAATATTAAAATTTTAGTCTTAGATATTTTTTCTATAATTACTAAATTAATCCCTACTATTTTTGTTTTTTTCCTGAAGTAAAGATTATTTCTTAGTAATTTTAAAATTATAAGAATGAAAAATCAAATTTATAAAGTATAAGGATTAAGACAAAGAAAAACATGTTGTGAAAAAAATTAAAAACATATTTATTTTAATTAAGACAGTGCAATTATTATATTATAAGTTTCTTATTCATAATTAAAATCATCGGTTGTCCATAATTTATTATCCAAATCAAGGTTGGCTACACGGCTAAAGATAAAGTCTAATAAAGTTAGTTTGTTTTTCTAAACAAAGTTTTTTTATACACAAAGTCAAAATTTGAAATAAATAATGTTTTAAAAAAATTGTTATTATTGATATATTTTATCTTAGGTTTAATTGCTTTTGGGGGTTCTTTAGTTTCAATTATATGCAATTTCCGTCCTTCTAAATTTTTTTAAGCCAATTAAGTCAATTTATTTTTAAAATTAAATAAAATTAGTCCATATTTTTTTATAAATCCTTCAAATTCTCATTTTCTACTAAATTTTTTACAACTAAAATGATTATATTGCTTTCTCTAGTTTCAACTTACTAACTAAAACATCAAATCTCACCTAGAATTAATAAATAAAAAATATTATTTTATACATATAATAATAATAATAATGTGAGAGTTTTAAATTTAAAAATTTAAGCAGTAAAAAAATAGAAAAATTTAACTGTGAGATCAATATTATCTTTTGAAAGTAAAAAGACCTAATTTATTTAAAAATTTAAAAATAATTAAAATTAAGGAAACCAAAATTAGAATTAAACATTTATCTTATATGACAACTTGCATTTATAAAAACATATTGTTATACATTTTTTTTTACATACTATATATCACTGTCACATTTTTTTTATTTAGATTATATTAAAAATAAATGTAACCTAAAAGAATACTAATAAGTTCAATAGTTATATCAAATAAATGAGTCTAATAAAAGCCATTAACTAGAGTAAAAAAAAAATACAAGAAAGACTAATTAATTGATTAAGGCATGTTATAAAATCACATCAGTTACCTGAACAACTACTAATACATAAATAAGAATCAATTCAGTTCCTTTGAAAATAAAATAAAAAATAAAAAAGAATCAATTTAGTTTCATGTCAGAATTGAGACATATCTTTCCGCTTACTTGTATAGTTGCACATTCGTGGTTGAAATATTTATTTGCATTAATTACTTTTCTGAGTCATCGTTAATATAATATTTTTTTTTCACCGAACAGTAAAAAAATTATTATATAGAAAATTTGCTAATATATATATATATATATATAACAATTGTTAAAGTGTTGAAATGTAAATTATTATTTTTTATTTTATTAATATATTAAAATTATTTATTTTATTTTTATTCACTTTAAAAGATAAAATATTATATAATTATAGGCAACATAATTGAATATTTTAATTTAAACTAAATTATAATTTTATTTGTCTTTTAATTTTAAATTTATAATTTTAATCTATTTTTTATGTGATTTTGGTCTATCTAATTTTTTTTAAAAAAAGCATACCTTTGGTCTCATCTTTAATTTTTATATGTTTTATTTCTTTTATTTTTGACCAATTAAACTCAAGACCTACCATGTTAATTTAACGTAACATAAAAAATTAATTAAAATAAAAAATAACTTATGAAAAATTGAATATTTAACGAAAAATATGGATTTAAAAAAATGGAAAACCAAAAAACAAAGATCAAAACAACGAATCAGAAATTAAAAAGAGACATAAATTATAATTTAACCTTCAAGAGTAACATGTTTTTTTAAGAACAAATCTCATTGATAAGCCATCAAGCAGTGATCAAACTAAAAGCAAAAACAATAATTTATGAGTAATATGTAATAATTCATTTTATTAATTGGCCGGTCACGGTGGTGCTTTGATTATGTGTTTATCAGCTCTAAAATTCAACACAAACTTTCTTTTTTTTTTTCTATCAATAGTTTAAATCTTCTTGATGAAATCTTCTAAGTGAATATCTATTAAATATTATTAATAATATCATGATATCTTTGACGTTGTCATGTAGTATTTGGTTGGGAATGTTTATTCATTTTACTATTTCACTAAAAAAATGTTGCAAATTCACTTATTCTTATTCAATAAGCATGCCATTACTCATAAAAAAATAAGCATGTCATATTGAATATTTATTACTTAGGAATTGAAATCAGGATTTTTTATTGATAAAGATAATAAACCACTAATACATTCATTTCATTTACTTAACTATGTTAAAATCATATTTTTTTATATATCATTAGTTAAAAGTTATTATTTTTTTTCAAATTATCAAAATTTATAAATTAAAAAATAACTCTTGATTAATGATATATAAAAACAAGTGTCTTAATGATTTATTATTTTTTTCTATAAATATCTTCAAAATATCTCCATTTTAATAGGAACAATGATAGTATTTCAATGATTAAAAAAATAGTATTTCAAATATCTTCTCATTTTATAAGTAATAATAAAATAATTTCAGAAACAAGAAGACTCTAATTTAGAGACACAACTTCGAAGAGATTTTTTTTTTTTGAATGGGAGTATTTTTTTAATGTACATGAATCTCACTTTAATGCGAAAGAATCATAATGTTTTTTAATAGTAATTTTTTCATACATGAATTTTCCATTATGACAATTAGATTAGATTAAAGGACTTAACTACAAATAAATATAAGTTCAAATATTTAATTAAAAATCAGAAATCTAATTAAAAATTATCAAAATAATTTAAAAACCTACGAATTTAACCTAATTAATATGAGTTCTTAACTATGTTGGTAAAAATAATTAAGCTCAACAAAAAAAATTACTAAAACACACACGCGTACACAACCAAATCACGCATTCAAACTTGATGACGGTGTAATTGGAATGATCCGGCGGCACGCAGCGTTTGACCCAGAAGTGGCAAGCAAAGTGTGCGGTACTGTGATTGAACCATTTTTGCTGTCACTGGCAAAGACTTCAAACCTCGTAACTCTGAGACACTGCAACCAAATCCACGCTAAGCTCATAGCCTCCCAATGCATTTCACAAACCCACTTAACCAACAACCTCTTGAGCCTGTACGCCAAATTTGGCCACTTTCGCCATGCCCACCTCCTGTTCGACCAAATGCCTCAGAGGAACGTTTTCACCTGGACAACCTTAATTTCCTCGCATTTCCGAACCGGGTCACTTCCAAAAGCCTTTGAGATGTTTAATCACATTTGTGCATTGAATGAGAGACCCAATGAGTACACCTTCTCTGTTCTGCTTCGAGCTTGTGCCACTCCTTCATTGTGGAATGTGGGTTTGCAGATTCATGGCCTGCTGGTTCGGTCTGGGCTTGAGAGGAACAAGTTTTCTGGGAGCTCTATTGTGTATATGTACTTTAACAGTGGTAGTAATCTTGGGGATGCATGTTGCGCCTTTCATGACTTGTTGGAGAGAGACCTTGTTGCATGGAATGTTATGATTTCTGGGTTTGCTCGTGTTGGTGACTTTAGCATGGTTCATAGGTTGTTTTCTGAAATGTGGGGAGTGGAAGGCTTGAAACCTGATGATTGTACCTTTGTTAGCTTACTCAAGTGCTGTTCTTCATTGAAAGAGTTAAAGCAAATTCATGGGCTTGCATCTAAGTTTGGTGCTGAAGTTGATGTTGTGGTGGGCAATGCTCTGGTTGACTTGTATGGCAAACATGGGGATGTCAGTTCTTGCAGGAAAGTCTTTGACTCCAAGAAGGAGAAGTATAATTTTGTTTGGAGTTTAATCATTTCAGGCTATTCCATGAACAAAGGGTGAGGAAGCTGTGCATTTCTTCAAGGACATGTGTAGACAAAGGGTGAGACCGGATACTTTGAAAGCCTGTGTTGAATTAGAGGACTTGAACACAGGAGTTCAAGTGCATGGCCAAATGATAAAATATGGGCATCAAAGCCATTTTTTGTAGCAAGTGTGTTGTTCACTCTCTGTGCCAGTGTTGGAGAACTTGTGGATGTGGAAAAGTTGTTCAGAAGAATTGATGATAAAGATATTGTAACATGGAATTCAATGATCTTGGCTCATGCTCGGTTGACGCAGGGATCTGGTTCCTCTATGAAACTATTACAAGAACTTCATGGAACAACCTCTTTGCAAATTCAAGGTGCCTCCTTGGTTGCTGTTTTAAAGTTTTGTGAGAATAAGTCAGATTTACCAGGTAGGCAAATTCATTCACTTGTAGTGAAATCAAGTGTAAGTCATCATACTTTTGTTGGCAATGCATTAGTCCACATGTACTCTGAGTGTGGACAAATTGGTGATGCATTTAAAGCTTTTGTTGACATTGGAAAGATGATGGTTCTTGGAGTTCTATTATTGGAAATTATAGACAAAATGGGATGGAACCAAAAGCTTTAGAGCTATGTAAAAACATGTTCGCTGATGGAATTACTTTTACGGGTTATAGCCTTCCCCTGTCTATTTCAGCTTGCTCACAACTTTCAGCTATACATGTGGGTAAACAGCTCCATGTTTTTGCTATCAAGTCTGGTTACAACCATGATGTGTATGTTGGAAGTTCCATTATAGCTATGTACGCTAAATGTGGAATCATGGAGGAGTCAGAGAGCTGTCCAAAAAAAAATGGAGGAGTCAGAGAAAGTTTTTGATGAACAAGTAGAGCCAAATGAAGTAATTTATAATGCCATGATCTGTGGATATGCTCACATGGAAAAGCACAAGCCATAGAAGTATTCAGTAAGTTAGAGAAGAATGGTTTGACCCCCAATTATGTAACTTTCTTATCTGTACTATCAGCTTGTAGCCATTCGGGTTATGTAGAAGATACGATGCATTTCTTTACATTGATTCTTAACAAATACAAGATTAAGCCAGAATCTGAGCATTATTCGTGCTTAGTTGATGCCTATGGTCGGGCAGGAAGGCTAGAGGAAGCTTACCAAACAGTGCAAAAAGATGGAAATGAATCAGCATGGAGAACATTACTAAGTGCTTGTAGGAATCATAATAACAAAGAAATTGGAGAAAAATGTGCAATGAAGATGATAGAATTGAATTCTAGTGATCATGCTGGGTATATTCTTCTTTCCGGCATTTACATTGGAGAGGGAAAATGGGAAGAAGCTCTTAAATGTAGGGAGAGAATGGCTAAGATTCATGTGAAGAAAGATCCAGGTAGTAGTTGGTTGATCTGAGGATCAGAGACCGAGATGGGCATGTGTTTTATACTAATGATGACTCGCCATTATTGGAGTGCAATTTTCAAAAAAATACAAAATAAAATTCTGATATTTCCTTCTATGTTTATACGTTTCGGCTGGTATGGCTAGTGTTTTGCACTACTGTAAAGTCTGATTGATCGACGCATTCTGGCCATACAACTTACTGAGTAGCTGAGAAGAAATGCCCTGGGATACACTAACCATAAACCTTCATTTTCCACTATATTGGAATGAGTAATGACTCACCCACCCACCCATTGTCGTATTTATCTGTAGCTTGAGCAAGCACCACAAGGACAGATACAACATCAGATGTGTACAATAACCATAATTTTATTTCCATATAGATGCAGACACTGCTGCATGCTATTTTCTGACCCCTTGGGCCTTTAGAAAGAAAGATAGAAAAAAAAAAACTAAATAGATAGGTGATATAGTGTTATTAGAAAGAGAGAAAAAAAAAAGTGTCAAAATGGAATATTTGGTCCTTTTTATAAGTTATCAACTAATCTATTAATAATGATTTTCCAATTCTATCCTTTATACTATTATTAGGGAAGAGAAATATTGAAATTGAAGGTTGAATATTAATAATAACATGAAAGAGAAAGAATATGAGATGATAATTTAGGTTAAATATTTATTTAATTATTAATAAAATTAGTTGGATGTGTAATTATGTTAGAGTATAATTAAAAATTTATTTTATTTTTAAACATATTTAATGACTTAACTTTCCTTGATCATGATGATTAAGTTTAAAGTGAGGGGAGGGAGTATTTTTTTTTGGTTGGAAAGCACAACCATGATATTATTTGCTCTAAACGGGCCACACCTTTTTCCGACGGTAGAACTACTTGTCCCCTTCCCCTATCTTTTGATTCATTCTGTACTAAGACGAAGTCAAGTTTTTCCAAAATTAAATGCGCTCGAACAACCAACAATGTTTATGTGTTTGTTAATGTTGCAACAAATCCAAACAAATACGTCCTAAATTCATACAATATTATACAATCAAATCGTTTTCAAAATACAAATCGCAGATGAAGAAGATACAAGAACTAAGTGTTGTACTTCGGCCCCGTGAAACTTCCACTATTCGCCAATCTTAAAACAAGTCGCAACTTTGTCCAACAAACGCTCATAAGTGGATACACAGCACCAAATCCGTATGTGTATGCTTGACAAAAAAAATCAGAATCAGTAACTTCTACTTCCCTGCCTTGAGGACCTTTTTTCGCTTCTGTTCACCTATAAATTAGGAACTGTAACGTTTTACCTCCATAATTAACAATTTTAACCCACATCTTCGACTCTTCCGGGTGCAAACATATCTTTCACAACTTCCTTTCTCCTGCAGTTCTGACATGAAATGCTCAGCCAGTTTGGCCTTGTTTAGCTATCCAGAGTTAACCCATTATCATCCTCATCTGTTGGATCTTCAGGTGATGTTGACTTTGGAAAGAATTCTTCATCGGGGTACATCTGATTAAATAGCTGCGATAGTACCACCACCAAACTAGTAATCATCAGTTACAGGGCTAATAATTATTAGTCAAGGATTGTAATTTTTTTCTTCTTTATACAGTCATCCTGCCAAAGCAAATACACAAGTGCACAAATATTTTCCCAGTTTGTTTCCTTACTTTTCATTAACAAAAATGATAAGTCCAGAAATAAGGTTTCTAGCTATTTCGGTAACAAGAAGACAGAAATACTGAGAAAATTTATATTTCAAAATGAAGAATAATAAAGACAAACCTTCCTGGTGGCATCTAAAAGGTCATCGTAGTTCAGATTTCCATCAGGTGTAGGAGTGGAGCTGATAAATTCAAGTTTACACTGAAAAGGAGATCAAAGTATATCCATAGTCAAAAAATGATGACCATGTCAACGCTATACAGGTTTGAATTTTGAATCACATTTATCATGACAAAACAGTGGTTGTGTTCTTTGAAAAATGTAAGATATGTAGTCCTTAGGGGCCCTAATACTTTCTTAATCTAAAAAATATTTAACCAAAAATAGAGAGGAATCATGAGTGATGAAGTAAAGGAAAAAAGTTCGCATGCAATATGCAGGTAAAAATAAACATAGTGAAAGGAATAAATCTGTGAACAAGTCCAGGATTAGAAACACACCATAATTAATTTCTGAATATAAAATGCACTCCAGAGCACAATGGGTTTTATATCTTCACTATCACTTTGAACACTTGGAATACTTTCAGAGTTTCCAGATACAGGCAGTGTAAGAAGAGCATTCATGGCTGCTTTTAGTAGCTTCTTTCCTTCATCGGCATCATTGCACATAGTGGAAAAGTATAAAATAAAGCTGAGAAAGAAGAGGCAAATATGGTCAGTTTAAGTTCACATAGGGGAAATATAAATGTTAACAACTAGGAGTTGAATATGAATATACATGAAACAGAACTCTAAAGGTAAATCATGGGAGTAATTGTCACTATCCTGAAGCCTGCAATCAATATAGAAGACATATAACAATGAAAAGAATCCTACGAATTAGCGGCAAAATCCCAAACACAAATTTCTGAATGGTAGCAATTAAATTACAAAAATATTTTTAGATACAATAGTAACTTCTCACTCCCAACCAAAAACAAAATAAAATGATTCTCTTTTTCTTTATATTTTAATGTTCCTAAGCTCCATCAATATGAAGAATAGGCACAATCGGAAAACCCAGCCAGTAGAAATGAGAAGCCTGCTGCTAGTTTCTTGGGTCCTTCATTTTATTTTTTTTGCAAAATGCATTATCCTCTTTCAAGTCTTGGATGCATCCTTTTGATAAAATAAAATGCAAGTTGCTTGCAAAGGAATTTTTCAAAAATTACAACAGAAATTTTGTTATAGAGTTTCACAGCAATATTGCGTTTACCTCCTTTGTTTAAGCAGAGCTTTGGAGGCTCATTCACGGATGTAAAATATTTTGAGTGAATATATAAATCAGAGGCATTATATTATGCTAAATATGCTGTTTGAGCCACTACATAATACTTTATGCTTAATTAGTTTCAAACTACACAACGTGATAGAACAAAGAAACGGAAGATCAAGACAAGCAGAGAAAATAAATTTAAAGGAAAAATGAGCATTCCAATGTTTATTTAGTAAAAAACTTACGTTCCTGCAGGACAAACAGCAAGATTTGATCCTATCTGAAGAGCTTTGATTGATGTCAACTGTTCAGGATACAAAGCTAGAGGGAACAGAGAAAAAGTTAATTTCTTTCCCATGTTTTAATATGCCTCTAATTACAAATGCAGTGTTTAAATCTCTCTTACATCTAGGAGGATACACCACCGAGCAATTTGATACATCTGGCTTTATTGAGCTCCTTGTGATGCATATTCCCCTAGCCACCATTCCTTTAATATCTCTCTGACCCAACATTTGGAGCTTTTCACTGGGAAAATCTCTTGGAGACGAAGACAATGGTGATGGAATCATGAAGGATGGGTCCAGGATTAGTTGGTGGCTATATAAATCCTGACCTGAAGCTAATCTAACACCTTTATAAGACCCCGTAACCTGGAATGTTGGTTTAAAAATGACAAAGATGAAATTCCTTTTGCACTTGACTTCAACCTCGTCTCTTCTCACAAAAAAAGTACTAGAAAACACAGATCAAAGATATATATATATCAGCACCTTATCCATAAGCAGAGAAACAACCGACATTCTTAGAACCTGAATCACAAAAGTATAAGATGTAAATAAGCATATATGGTTAACAAAATAAACAAAAATATTTTGAAGAACATATAAGCAGAAAAATAGTTAACGTCATTTAGTTTATCAACAAAATATCAAGGAAATGCCAAGCATTAAGCACCAGTGTAAAATTGGAAGAAAGAGATACAAACAATAAGCATTTAATATATAGAATTGATGTATAAAACAATGTTCTTATTTTCTGTTTTGATAGAAAGGCATTGAAAGTTTTTAAACAAAAATATGCCAGCTTTAAAGAAGGCACGGAAACTAGAAAATTTCCCTAAGAGTATCATATATCCATTGAAACTTACATAAATGCAACCTTTGACAGCAGCACGGCGACAAAAGGCTTGTGGTAGTTCTCCCTCACCATAAATAGGATAAAGCAAAGCCCCAGGAGCATTGGGAAACCTGAGTAAAACAAGATAAGTATCTAGTAAAGAAAATTAACGGGATCCCTTAAATTAAAAATTAAAAATAAAAAATCAAGGCAAATGTAATACATGGAACAATAAGAATAGGAAAATACCTTCCGACAGATGAGCTGTATAGAGCTAAAGAATCGATTCCGTCTTTTGTTTTAAGTAACTCTATACAAACCTCGTTATTGTCTTGGTCATAATCTAGCATGGCTATAGCATACAAAAGAATCCTGGAGAAGACAAAAAGGCATTACCTTAGTGTACTGAATCATGTCAACAGGTTATGCTTCAATTATATATGGTTTGAGTTTACATTATGCAAAAAAGTGCCAATGAAATATGAAAGAAACAGTTCTCTTCATCACACAAGAAGATGATCAACTTCACTTCTTCAAAAAAAAAACTACAATGCCCCGTCAGACTGTTTAAGCATCCAAATCCAAATCAAGCAAACTAAGCCACTATCAAGCACTTCAAAACACTAATCAAACATCACTGCACCAATTGCTGGGGGGAAATATCAAAAGTGTATAAGTGAAACTCTCACATTACTCTGTCAGTGTGTAAGCCTCCCCCGTTTTGTGATTTGATTTTGATTTTAAAAGCACAACACATAAAATTCTAGCATTCTACTAATATGAAGACCTTTCATTTTGGCATAAACATGTTTACATTATCTTTAACAAAAAACAAAATTAATGATTACAACATAACTTGAAAGTGTTCAGAATCAGACAGGGCAAATGAAACCCTAAGTAAATCCCCTATGCTGAAGTAAGATTATGCTGTGCAGTAAGGAAACTTAAAATAAATCAATTCTCACTAGGAAATGGAAATGGTGAATACGATTTTATCTTAGGCGGCAACTTCATCTTCTCCAAGAAACTAACAAACGCAATCTCCAAATCCTCCTCGGGAATCTTCTCCTCCTGAGTATCATCCAGGTGCTGCTGAACCAGCTTGAAGAACCTCATCAATTGGTTCTTCTCTTTCAGTGAAAGCTTCTTGTCTCTGAAAATCGATCCTCGAGAATCCGGCACGTTCGCCAAACCCGCGTTAGCTTCGTAGACGAAGCTCTCGTCGATTCCTTT
Source organism: Glycine max (assembly GCF_000004515.6). Classification (NCBI taxonomy): domain Eukaryota; kingdom Viridiplantae; phylum Streptophyta; class Magnoliopsida; order Fabales; family Fabaceae; genus Glycine; species Glycine max. The sequence goes on from NC_038247.2 coordinate 6,440,511, forward strand.
GAACTCCAAATACTGCGCCGCGCCTGATTTCATCAACAGATCGATCGTCTTGTCCGCGCAGAACAGCGCCTTTGGACCTCCCAAATCGATGCTGAATTTTCGCGAATTTTCGCTGAGAAACGCGGATTCATCGTAGGTCGCGATTTCTGCGTCGGAGCAGAGGGGTTGTTGGACGAAGTCGATGACAACGACGTCGTCGGAGTCAGTGGTTGTGGCGGCGGCGGAGGGGAGGGAGTGCGGGGAAGAGAGGTAGGAAGTGAGGTCGTGGAGGGAGAGAGAAGCGAAGTGGCTGCCGTAGAAGGAGTTGGGGTCGAGGTGGAGGATGGTTTTGCCGACGGCGGAGGCGGCAGCGGCGATGACGGATTCCGATAGGGCGGTGCCGACGATGATGAGATCGAAGTTGACTGGGTCAATGGGAGGGTAAGAGAAGGGATCTTGGGGTTGGGTCATAGCGACGACGACGGCGCGTGCAGGTTAGTTGCCGTCTGTGTCGTGCAGGTTTGTCCTAGTATTGGATTGGGTTACCTAAGGCTAAGGAACAATATTTTTATTTGGTTTAATTAGGAGTTGATCCTATAGTTTTATCATTTATAATTTTAAAGTTTTATATTTTACATTTTAATTTTTTTCCTGTAATTTAAAGGTGATTTTTTTTGGTTTTTGATTTATATTTTAATTTTTTTTAATTTCTATTATTTATAAGTAATATTTTTAGTACATGTATCTTATATTTTAATTTTTTTTAGTTATGATTATTAAAATATGAGTAATATTATCGATTACAAATATTTCGTAACTAATTTATTACAAGATAATTTATAATAAAAAATAATTAATAATTTATAATTAATTTGTAACTAATTATTTTTATATATTTTTTTAATAAAAACTAAAAGGTTATTACAATATAAATTATATAGACTAGAAAAGATCTTTTTAAAATTAAGAGAGAATTAAAATATAACTAAAAAATTATTTTTAAATATAAAAATTAAAAAATAATTAAAATATAAATAATAAAGACTAAAAGAATCATTAATTTATAAATAATAAAAAATATGAATCTTGAGATTAAATAGATCTTTTTATTTTAATTTCTGATTTTTTTAAATATCTTTTTAATCCATCCCGTTCTTAAAGATGTATAGTACGGTCACATTAATCATGGAAAATAAGAAAATTAAGAAGAAGAAAAAAGTTTACTTTTAATGTAATATGTGAATATATTAGTTCCAAATGACCAAAAATTCGCATGAGTTGAATAATAATATTAACAAATATTTAAGGAGTAAGCAGATAAGTTTAAGAATCAATTTTGAATTTTCTTAGTTTAAAGACACTTTAAAACTTTCAACAACCAAAATGATATTTTATCCTTTTAATTTCTACAAATTACAGATATTCAGTTTTAATTTCATGAAACAATTTCAATTACTCTTCGTCTTCCATTATCATTTTTCATACTTATACGGTTTTACCATATGGAATGACATAGTAGTCTACTTATGTGACATGACAACTACATAGCTGTCACATAGCAGTAACATGGTAATTAAGTGTTGTTTGTGCTGTTTTAAAAAAATATTATTGTCTCAAGAAAATTATTAAATTTCGATTTTAATCCTCATTAAATATAAGAGATTCTAATCAGTTACACACTCGGTGTTGGTTACCTTTTACCATCCTCCAACTTGTTGAAGGTAACAAAACATGAAATACAGTCGTATTGTATTGCCTGCAATTTGATTACGGGAAAATAAGGAATTGATGCATTGAAGATTGGGTTTAAACTTTGTCTATATTTATATTACAAAACAAATTGAAATACTTACAAGCTAGTTACAACTGAATCAATGATCAACCAGATTGAGAAGAAAAAAAAATACAAGAACAAATTTCTTACAATTCTAACAGATGTATTAAGCACAAACACCTCCATTCTACTTCAAAACCAAGATTTGAAGCATATTAATTTTCACGATGAAAATCGTTATCATTTATTTATTATTTGCTATAAGCTCGACGGACAAATCTGCAAACCCTAGCAGATACTAGTAACCAAGATATTATCCCAATCTGCAATGATAAAAAGACAATGAAAAACAATTATAAATTCAAAAAAAATAAAATGGAATGCTACAGACAATTCCAAGAATTTACCAACTTATTCCTCAAGATTATTTATTTAGAACATCCACGATGAAAGTTGTTTAATTGATTACTTATAAAATAAATATTACTAATAAATTGTTTAATTCACAGATATTTTCTTTCTCTCTTCTATATCAAATGACAAACGAATTCAGCCAAAAGTATTTAACTTTTAAGTCAATTCTTATGTTACTTTCGTACAATACTCTCCCAGACGTTTAAATAAGTATTTATGTGATATGATAAACTCAAATAAGTAATTCTTAATAGGTCTTTCTAAATGTAATTCGAGTAATAATGAAGACAAAAGGTATATCATTTTAACCATCAAACTAATTTCTTTCAATTGTAATGGTAGCCAGACAAGGCCTCAAAAATGATGGCAACAATACGCAATAAGAGACCTAATTACCAAGGTAATGTACGAGCAATTACTTACCGCGATACTGTTATTTTGAACTCCTCTGGTCTTCCAAGATAACAAGCAACCTGCAAAGAGTATAAAATATGTTCAGAAGTCAAAGCAAAAGCTTATAATTTCTTATTTCTCTAATAACAAGGGGCAATTAGACATGCAATTTATCTGTTAGGCCTTCATTTGGAAAGAATAGAAATCCAAAAAATAAAAACAAATGGCTGGTTTTTGTAATGCATGATAAAAAATTTTGGCAAGTCTTGGTCAGACAAGTCACAGGGTTTTTTATGCATCCTAGTAAATTTAAAGTATATTATATATTCTTAATTGCATTACCAAATGGTTGCACAAGTTGCAGAGATATGCTAGCCACAGGAACACGCCAAAACCAGATAAGCAGCACTCCATATGTTAAATACTACATGGCACAACAAAAAAGAAAAAGTATCTTAATTATAAACCTCTACAAAGAAATTCTGTTAAAAGAAAAATAAAAGAAGTATGCCTGAAGATACCTTTAAGATGAGAAGCACTTTTGTATATGAAGCATTATCATCTTTGTGAGATGAATTTTGGTCTGCATAATAATTTAAACTATACTTTTAACAAACACGAGGGTAAGAAAAATAATTTTAATTAAACAACCAATAGAAAATAAAGGACATGAAAATGAAGATAAAAACTATATTCATGAAGGGGAAAATGTCATGGAGAAATATTGTTTGAATAATATTTTTAGCACAAACAATGTATAATTAAGAATGAGAATCAGGTTGCCTGAAACAGAGAAACTTATGCCACAACTTGTAAAAAACTTGCAACAAAAATGAAACTCACACTTTGAAAGTTCCCTCTCCTTGGCAACTGCCAGCCTTTTGAGTTTTGCTGCCTGTGCAAAGGTTGATGGCCTGAGAAGATAAAGACAGACACGCAGGCATAAATTTTGCAATCATATCTTACAGTCATGTTAGTTCTTTTTCTTCCTCCTGTCCACCTGGGTTTACCATTTGAATTCCTTTGCAGTTTTATATACCTGGCAAGGCCTTTGCTTCTTTGTTCTACTAGTCTAAACATTACCAAATATTTCTTATTAATTTCTTTTGTTTAAAACTGAAATTAACTTTGATGTTCTAGTGAATACTGATATGTCTCTTTGCAGATCACTTCAAATTTTCTCATTCCTGATACCCTTTTGTTAGCATGTAGTTTTACTGCCAAAAAACTGTATCACTTGTCATGTGGACTTAAGACAAAATTGTGGACTTACCCTTTAATTTCCAATTATCAACCACACACACACACGTAACATAGCAAAATGCCTTGACCAATGAAAAGGGGTTCCAAAAGAGGACCCCCTTTTCTTTTACCAGAGGGATTATTGGCTAAAGCATTACTTACTGCGACATTGAACTTGCCTCCTTCAAAAGTTGTTTTATTTCTGCACGCAACTGAATTTCTTTTTCACTATCGGATCCACTCTGTAGAAAAATCATACGGGTAAATGTTAACGTTACATGGTTTTCTTTTTCTTTTTTTCATTAATAAATATATGTTGAAAATTTCTTATTTGATAAAGGAATGAATTTAATTTCATTATCAATCCTTTGATTAGTTTGTCAAGAGAATTTTAGATTATCTCACATTTGAATCTATAAGCTTTATCGTGACAATATCGTGACAATGGGTAACATTCATTAATTTTGTTTCAATTAATTAATAATTAGAATGGAGAAAAAATGACGATACCTTCTTCTTAGCGTGATCTAGACAATAGTATGCAAATTTAAAAACAGCAACAATCAGAAATATGAGAGGAGCTGCTAACGACCTTTCACGTTCTTGGCTTATTTCGTCTTCCATAATTCACTTTCCTCCCCTCCCTGATTCAATGCACGTGTTTTGTGTTAGTTTCTTTTTTCTAATATCTGATTTACTTTACCGGGGGAAAAAATAGAAAATTTCTCCAACTTAGAATTAGAATTGTTATTTAAAACGAGTTTTAAAATAATTAGCTAATGAATATTAGTATCAGTAAAATTGATAAAATATCTTGAGTAAGAAAAAAAAATAGATATGAATCAACAAAAAAAGTTATACAGTTAATTGATTATAATTTTAAAAATAATTATTACAAAATTAATAATATTTTCATTCATGAAGTTGCATTTTAATTAGAATAGACGCAGAAACAGGAATGGCTTCCGGTGAGTAAACCCTAATCATACCAAAGCATTCTGTGGGAAAAACTAGTCTTATTATGAGAGTGTTGGAGTCCCTCAAACTCAATGCCTCTCTCAAGCTTCCTCTTCCTTTCTCACATATAAAAAGCATTCATTACTGCAAAATGGTTGGTTGGTTTTGAGGGTCGACGGTGGCACTGCCCCACTTGCTTCCCTCGACATTTCAACGTACATTTTCTTTAGCCCCACGCCATAAACATCCCATTTTTTAGTACTCAGGACCCATTATTTGGTAACTTTTATTTCTTAGTAAGAGTTTTTCGTGTAATAGTAAATTCTGTCCAGTATTTGTTACTACTCTGCCTGTTTGATTAAATGGTGTCTCATCTGATGGCATTGGCTTTGACTATGGCTGCCCTGAGTCTCTCAGATGGCCTAACGTTGGCAAGTATAAAGTCGATGTTGCTTCCTTCGAGTCACTAGCACTGCTCGAGTTACAGGTCTGCTCACGTTCTTTAATATGTTTTCTCTATGCGTTTTTTTTCTAAATTGAGTTGGAGTTTGGAATTGGATTATTACATTTCCAACTATATCACGATCCTTGCATGCATTTCAATTCATCTTCCAAATGTGGTATGAATATGATACTCTGCAACTGTTCCCCTGCATTTTATAGCTGCAATTTATTTTCTGAATGTAGATTTGCCATTGAGGATGTTGAAAGTATTATTTGTCATAGTCCTTGAGCTTTTATGATACTTTCAATGAATAGGTTAGAGAAGACACCGATCTCTTCATCATTGACGAAGTTGGTAAGATGGAGTTATTCAGTTCCTCATTCTTCCCTGCAGTTCTAAGAGTTTTTGGAGTCAAATATCCCAGTTTTGGCTTCCATTCCAGTTCCAAAGTTTGGCAGAGACATACCAGAAGGTAAATTTTTTTTCCATAGTTTCACATCGTAGGAACACATTTCCTTTACTTGATTCTTTGTATAAACAAGATAGGACTAAATCCTTGAGGATTTTGGAGAAACTCTCTTGCTGATTGCTTTGCTGAACTTGTTGTGAATGGCTAATGACTAATGTTGTCAATTTCTGCAGTAGCAAGGTTGCGGAATCATGCAGGGGCAACTTGTTTTACATTGAGCGTTAGTAACAGAGATGCTGTTAGAGAAAAGATACGCTCACAATTGGAAGATCTGCTGACAAAACACTAGTCATGTTTGTGGTCTGAACTCATACCTTATATAATAAATTATGATGGGGTAATACTATTTAGTGGGAAAAGAAGTGCAAATCTTAATTGAGCTTGAATAACCAAGGAATGGGAGACGGATTTTGTGTTGAGCTTGCTAGTAGTATACATGACTTATCTTCATGCATGATAGTCCTTTTGTAATGACATATCTGTATGTATCTGTATTATGGGCAATATCTTCCACTGGTATAAAGATTTCATTTAAACACAGTATCAATTCCAAAACTAAAATATTCAGACAGCATAGTCTATGCCGCTGTCAGTGTAAAACGAAGTGTGAGTTCAACATAATTGTGAACAAACTGACGTATAAAAATATTAAAAAGAATATATGTGCAATTTAAAAATAAAATAATCGTGACCTAAGTATAATAAATTAACTAATTGGGTTTTATCAACTTCGTCTATCCTGCTCAGTAGTTCGCAGCACTTGTTTGGCCAATGATGAAAATGATTTTGCTATATCTTGCATCTCTGTGGCACGAAGGTTGGTACCCTGCTAAGTTAAAAGATATGTAAACAAATAAGTTCTCTATTTATTTTTTCAATTCTTCTTGTGTACATTGGCATAGGATAGTGAAATTTGAACTGTTTTTTGTCAAGATACCTGCAATTTCCTTATGTTTTCATGCAGTTTGACTTGTGCCCGATTTGCCACGGCTGATTCCTGTAGCACCAGATTCATGATTGATTAATGTTTGCACTCATATTTCAGCATAAAAAAATGAAGGTTCCAATATACTGAATCTGTCTAATTATACAATGATCAAAATTACATCATTTACATGTATCGTGGTATCTTTTTTTTTGGTTAAATTAGTTTTTTCATCCTTTAATTTATATTTTAGATTCAATTTGGTCCTCTTGTTTCTTTTTTGTTCAATTTAATCCTTTAATTTTTTAAATCAATTCAATTTAGTCCTTTAATCTAAGTTGTAAGAAATCATATTTTGTAACGATTCAAAATTTAGTCCTTTAATCACAAAGTGTAAATTTCCTAAAAAAAATGAATTGGTTTAAAAAATTAGATGACCAAATTGAACCAAAAAAAAATTAAAGGACCAAATTGAATTTATTTTAAAAATTAAAGAACTAAATTGAAAAAAAAATAGAGGATCAAATTAAACTAAAAAAAATTAGAGGATCCAATTGAACCTAAATAATAAATTAGAGAACAAAAGAACTAATTCAAACAAAGGTATGATAGAAGAATTGTTTGAAAAGTTATCTCTTTTTGTACTGCCTCATTCAAAATTAACTAAAGACTATTTTGAAATTTGTACAACGTTTAGCATGCTAGAGTATAAAAGTGAAAGGAACGAATTAAATCAAGTGCTACTTTCTTCGCAGAAGAATAAAAAGAACACTGGCACAAAGTACAACCGATTAAAACCTCTAATGGGTAGGTAATAAATCGTAGATTAGAGATACTTGGTAATGATCAATCTCGATTGTCAAACTATGTTTGCATTAACAAATACACTTGACAACTCCAAAATAGAAATTAGCACTATGGCCTAGGCAACACCTTTCGCTTGTAAATAAGCACATAAAATGCCATGCTTGTGAATTGTTATGTGGTAGAAAAGTCAAGCATGATGAGAATGCATGTGATAGATATATTCATACATTGGAGGAAGAAGAAAACCCATATTTCTTCTTAATTTGATCAAGCGCACCATCTTTTTGATCCTGTTGCCCTTCCTTAACTGATGTTTTTTGGTTGTTTCCCTTCATCTCTTTCAATCTTCCTGTATATTGGATGCTCAATTAAATTAGATAGCAATTAGGAAAAGCTGTAATTATAATGCACCTGTAAATTCAACAGATCCAATTTTAGTTGACAGTTTCTTAGTTATAGAAAGGTAGTGTTCATAAAGAAAAATGGGAATACAAATTAGTATAGTAGAAAAGTAGCAAGATGGGAGACTACTACTCTATGAATAGTGTTTCCCTGAGACGAAGTCTTGCATTTTATGCTCCTCCCCTCAGTTTATCTTCTACTTTTGGTTAAAATATCCTCTACTTAAATTGGTATTCTTCCAAAAAAAGTATAAAACATATGCTAGAACTATATTAGCATATCTTACTTGACAGATTATAGCATATTGAGGTATTAATTTTTCACCTTTTCATTATGGATATAGGCCAAAGCATCGATATCTCATTAAGCATTATCTCTGTACTTTACGCAACAAAGTTTGTTCTAGCATGACCTATTTATTTTGCAACGAACCAAATGACAAGCGATCATGAGATTCTGACTTCTATAAATCCCCTAGAGTAGCTCATGTTTCATCCCATTCACAGTAGTTTAAGTGCTTATTTCTTAGGTCAAATGATGAAACATAAGGAAAATCAATTTGCATAAAATTTAACTCATTGTCACAACAAACCTTTCAGAGATTGAAATGTGCCAGCCAATTTCTTCTTATTAAGAGCTCCCAATATGCTTTGTTCTTTGCGTTTTTCTACATGATCCTCTAGGTCAATATCATCTATATGGGAGGAAAAGAGAACACCTCAAATTGGTTACCTCAAATTCAAGAATCCGTATGTTAGAAAATATACTATAGAAATCTCCTTAGGAAGCAAATTAATCTATCACTGTAATTTAGTCCTGTTTATATAACATATGTGCTTTCTGACTAGCAGAGTCAAGGTCACCAATAAAAACAGACAAAATGAATTCATTGACACAAATGACAAATTTCATCTTTCTTGGCCAAAAGTTTTAAGCAAATGTTCAGTTGGCAGTAGCAGTGTAGCACATGTCTGAGGCATTGTTTTACCTATGTTTAATTCAAGCTGATTTTCATCCATTGTTGGCTTATCAACATTATCATTACATGCAAAGTTTGCATTTGAGAATATTGCTGAGAGTTCCCGTATACTTTCTTTGGGATCTTTCTTTTCCAAGAGGGGTGCATGCTTTTCTTTACTGCTAGTAAAATCTTTGATAACAGAGCTGAATATACCCTGGAATGCCAGAACACAGTACCGAATACCTTCAGTCATAAGCATAGTGGATATAGTTGTATAAGTTATTAAAATGTTACTGTTTACCCTTTTCTTTTCCTTATGGATGACAGGGCCAGGAACAAGCTCTTCTTGTGATGGCATCCTTTCCTTCCTGTAGATGCAGCTAACAGAGTCCAAAAGCCTAAAACAAAATCAAGTATTATGTACAATGAGACTAACATTTTACCAGTTTTAAACAAAAATAGTATAGAAGATAAAAGGTTGTAAATTGTAAATATCTCTCCCTGTGGGAAATATTTTCCTACAGCCAGGCAGAAATTTTTTATGTGGTAAAGATTGATACAAGATTCCCTATACCATTCTCTAGGCTTATATACCTGAAAATATTCCTCTGGGCCAACAATGAGACCACAAAAATTTCCTGGTCACCATTCACCTGTACACCGACATTGAGTTAATTTGATGTCATAAATTTATTTCAAACATTGTACAAGTGAAAGATGCAGTCATACCAAAACAAGATCTCCTTTGGATGAACAACATATCTGGCTATCAGAAAATGACTTCAATTTTGGAGGTGAATAAGTGAAACCTCTAACTGAAGTCTCCACTATTAGAGTTAACTCTGGGAAAGACCTAACATTGTTACATATGTATTGTTAAATCATTAAATGAAAAAAAGAATGTTTCATAAAGTTGACACGATGGGACACTAGTAAGAAGGCTCAAGAATACTTGATTCAAGATTCAGCATAAAACGTGCTGAAATCCATAAAGCCAAAAGCACTAAGTGGGGGAATAAGGATTGGCTATAGCATTTTTCTTATCAAAAAAGTAAACCTCAAAATGGGGATTGAATTGTAACACCGGTTGGTAAATCTTTTCCCATGTTATATACTCATTAATTCTTCTTCTAAAAAGCATGTACGGACTTAAGAAAAAATCACCACCTTAATTCTACTTTTCCACTGGCGAAAAGGAGTATAAGACGAATATCAGAGAGGCTGTTAATTGTTGATGCCCAGCAACAGGAAGAGGAATGAAACTTCTTTTTGTAAAGCACCTTTTTAACACCCTGAAACATATGAGAATGAGTAACCGCGAGCATCAGCTAATATTCTAGTCATTCATGACTCACGAGTAAGGACAGAAGTAAAGAACACATTACCTGTACAGCATGTGCAAAAGAATAGACATACAAAGCCTTCTCAGAACACAGCAGAATGTACAACTGCTTTGCTGTTGCATCTTCAATATGAATCCCTTCTTTCAACTCTAAGCCATCTTTTGTAACTGATCCTGCGGTTTGTTCTCCTTGTCCATCTGTATAACATAATATAAAGTCTAACACTTTTCAATCAGATCCTTCACTGCTATAAAAAAATAGCATTGGAATTTGAATTCTAAACATAATAAGCATTTAGATCATTGCTAGCTTAATGTATTTCGGAAACTGGCTATTGTTTCTACTATGCAAACTCTTACCCAACACCTGCATAAATATAGCTTTAGAGGGCTTCTTAGGATGAATAGTTCCAATGCTCAATGTGTTTCCAGTTTCACCATCTAGTGTTAGAACAGACGAGTCCTTTGTTCCAACTGCTAAAATGTTTTTCTCAAAACCATGCAAACTGCAGGTTTTGAACTGCAGGGAGATGATACCGGTGGAAATTTCACTTGCAATATGTTTCCGATATAACAAAGATGGTCCATCTATGTTGATAACTGAAACCTGTAACAAAATGGTACATTATCAAATTAGCACCAACTATGCACTCAAATCAAAAGGGCCTAAAAAAAAGAAATTATCTGATAATATTCAAGCAACAATATGATTAGTAATTATCACCCAAATATATGATCAGCATCAGAGATAGAATGGAAATCCTGGGCTTCCCAAGTATTAAATAAATCCACCAGCTAGTTGCTTAAATCTGTTAATGTGTTCAATGGATCCTTGGTGACTCGATGGATATTAAAGTTATAAGTTAGTTTAGTCACACATTAATCGATGCATCCCAAATAATTAAAGGTGTGCTTGAATCACTGTTTCGTCGTGTTGAACATCAATCCATTGTGAGAGGAGGATTGACATTGAACATGCATTGAAAAGTGGGATTTGGCTAAAACAAGCTCTAAACTTGCACATTAAACTTTTTCTGTGCAACAGTGTGCTAACAACACATTTCCAAATTTAAAAACAAAGAAAAAGCTAGAAAAAATATCTCACATTTCCTTGGTCAGAACCAACAGCAAGATGCCTTGAGCTGTGATCTATGTTCATACAAATTACAGTACCACTAGTCTTTATAAGTTTCATACTGTGGATTACGTGATCGGTCCCTTTCTTTGTACCTCCTGCAAAAGAGGAATGAAAATATGAAAATCACTACCAACTAAAATGTGAAGTCTGATGCTTGTTTAATAACTAAGGAACTAGCAGTAAACACAGTAACACGCTACACAATACCTGTAAGGGACATGAAGCTATTCGAGGCATATGGTTCAGGTTTGAATCTATAGATACGAACCTGCAGATCATGTTTATATCATACATACTATAAAATAAGCATGGGTGATTAGAATAGAAAAAGGAAAATATCACATTTCACAAAATTCATAATTGAATGGAACTCACCATTCCACTTTGGTCACCAGAAAAAAGGAGTGGAGAGTTGCTATCAAAATATAATTCCGTCAAGGGTATACCACTTAAAGAAAAATCATTTTCACTCTGCATTAAGATGAAGGAAAGAAATAAATATGTTTCCTACAGTTGTTAAATACATAAGAAAGAAAATAACTGCCTTCAATGCTCCTAGAAATGAACTTAAAAACTGATAATGGCTTAAGACTACAACATATTGGAGTATTCAAAAAGTCGAATACTATCTTGCTTTATGTAGGTACTTCTAAGCATATTTATAAATATTCTTATCAATCTATTACTATTTTCAATACGACTTCAATAAATCAGATTGCTTTGGTTAGCTAGTACAATCAAGATTATTTCATCATCTAGGCATATGAGTTGACTAGTATGCTTACACGTGAAAGCAGATTCCTTTCTGAAACTGAAAATATACTCTTACTGGAATATAATATTGTTAATGTTTGGGCACAAAGCAATATTGTCTTACCGCTCGAAGTAATAAAGCTAATATTTGACACAAGCTAATAGCTTCGGATAAAATTATTACCTGTTGCTTTAATTGCAAAATTGGGGTGAAAAAGGGACATGTTGCATCCCAAAAATTTATGGCTCCATTGCTGTGTCCAGTTATGTACATGTTTCTAATGTTTGAAAATCCAGTGAAATTGGAAGAACTGAAGTTAATCCCATCTTTGAGATTTGTTTCAATGGGAACAAGTGGTGGATAATTCTTTACCAGCTGATTGTAATACTGTAACCAAAAAGGGAAAAAATATAAATTCAATAGAATTATATAGAAGAATTAGATTGTCAAAATAATAAAAGTGGTACAGTAAAAGAACAGTTTCACAATTCCATCACCTCATCTTCAGAACTAAAAAAATTGGAATTGTTGGAGATGAATTTTGCTGTTGTGATGTTTGAATCTGCCAGTGGTAACTTCACAACCACTTCCTTTGGCAGTGAAGGACTGGACTTAGACTGGCTTTGCAGTAGATACCTTTCAATCAAATTATCATCATATAGATATACGTGGCCTGATTTCCCAAGCAAAATGAAATAATTTTGTCTATGCTTGCTTGAGGTTGATATGATCTCCATGTCAATACAACCTTCTGGCAAATGAAGCCCCATCTTAATTGTGCGAGATTCTGTATGCTCATTCAACAACACTACCTGCTTCATATAATACAAATTGGTAGTAGTTATTTAAATTTCCAAATTAAACCTAGTTCAAGTTCATTGAACCAATTCAGTACAAAGTAAACCATCCAAAAATCTCAAATTCATTTAAGTTGTAAATTTGCAATAGGTCATAGGTGAACTTGAATTCAGGCTTTCTTTCCCCGAAAAAGAAAAACTATCAAAGAAAAATATAGATACAGAAATATTCAACCAAGAACAAGTCAGCATATATCTTTTTTAATGATTTAAGCAAAGTATTCAAATACCTGCAACAAGTTTGAAGGGGCATAATCAGAACCTCCCATAACATATAGTCGACTAGCCTTTCCTTCAGCATAAATCCATTTTACTGATCCTATAGAAGTTTTGTCTGATTTATATCCTAAATTAAATTTGAACATAGGAGTGTTTTGACTATTATAATCAGTTGCTAAACTATTTCCTGTGTTTAGAGAAGGGATGCTCCAAATGAAGAGCTCTCCATTGTTGTACCCTACAACCACCTTACTTCCAAAAGGACACACCCAACAAGCAGAAGACACCTTCCTTGTTTCATTATATCTTGTCTGCAATATTTTCCCACCAGTTCTGAAAATTGATCTGATTTCTCGAATATCCCATAATATTATTTGGCCATTTCTAAAGATTATGAGAACTCTGCATTGAACACATAAGAAAACATAAGTTTGAAATTTTTCACATAAAAAAATTGATCAAGTAAAAGGAAATTAATTATATAGAAATGTGCTAATGGAAGGCTGGTTTTGTGCATATCACCTCTGACTCTCGGCTGCTGGTTGAGGCAGTACGTGTGTCACCACTGTATCGTCAGATTCTTCAGTTGAATTTCCTGAAGAAATTGATAAGATACTTATAATGACAAGAAGCTATATCTTGTAAGGTGTAGTCATTTAATTATTGTTCTAATCAAACTGCTGGTTTAGAAAATCTCACCATAAGAAGCTGAAAGGGGTATGGTGTATTTCATACGTACCACATGCCATGGTTCTTGATCAAGCATCAAAACTGAAATATTGCCATTAGAAAATCCAATATACCTGCCAATGCACATACATGCTCATAACTTTAGGTGTTTCTTCAAAATTTCTTGATAGCTTATTTCGAAGCAAACTGAAAAACTTACATAAAGAGGCTATGTTTAATGACTGAGAAACAAGTGATTTCTTCCTTAACAATGTACACATCAGACAACAGTTTCTTGTCTATGTCCCAAACCTAAAAGTGAAATATCTTTAAGGTAATGAATTTTCTGAATAACCTGTGCTTGAACATGATTTGAATAAAATATTGACATGGTGAATCTTAATAGTGGAACACTACCTATACTACCTAGTAATGAAATGCAGAGGCAACCTGAAATATAAAAAATATAAGCAAGTCCATAGACACACTTGCCTCAATATGGTTATTGAAAGTGACATTTATAAGGATGCCTTGGTTCTGAATGAACTGCATACATATATTAAGCACATAGTATTGTTAATTTAATAGAAAACTAACATCTTTCACGACATCAAGGATGAGCAAAATTGGTTAGGAAAAAAGAAAGAAAATATAACCAGTAAAAACTTGCTAGGCACAGGCTCTTTAGATTCAAGTAGGACTTGGGCATTATCCTCTCCAAATAGTTTAATCCGTCCATCCCTTAAAAAAAATCTCAACAAAATCAGTTTCAAGCATAAATTCAAGAAAATACTTAAGTTGTAACATTTTTTTTCTGTGAATTAGATGTCAGAAAGGATAGTGTACATCGCAAAATTGACAAAGGATGAACATACTTGGTAGATAGGGCCAGTATCTTCTGAATATTGTCATAGGCAAACTTGGCACCACCAGATGGTACCCCTTGATGAAATACCAAACGTGGATCTACATCACTACCTTTTAACCCATCCAATGAATTTCCAAGAGGCTGCAACGCAAATTTACAACTGGGATTTTTAGTTTTCTAGTTGCAAGTCATACTCATAGATGAAGTTCACCGATTTTTCTTTCTGCATGTCTTTGTTGGTACAAATTTGTTTGACTAATATTTATATTAACATCTATGATAGTTTGGGCTTAGAAATGTAAAATTAAAATTAATCACGTAAGTGAATTTTATGTGAACGCGCAAGAAAAAAAAATGGTGCGTCTTTGGTTCTTAGATAAGTTTGAACTTTATGAAAATTTTATTTAGATTAGAGAAATTTTTTTATTCGTTTTACCAAAGAGCTTTGCAGAGGGATCTTACAACTGTTGTAAGAATTATTGTATAAATAACATTTCCCATAAAGTAATATGAAAGATTCAAAATGAAATTATTTCGTAAAAATCAATGAGCAAGCATTAAATTAGCTCAGGCAAAACTTGCTTTGCATGTTCCCACATGCGCAGTGCCACACTGCCACGATTGTTCTGAGGTTCCCTCTACCCTCGGGCCATGGATTCTTGCAGGCTACCCTAAACGAGCATAACGGTCTGCAACATTGTATCATTTGTATGGGTTCACAGAAACACCTTTGTCATTAAAATTGAACCAATTAAAAAGCTAATTATTATTTAGAACGAACTTATGATTATTTATTGAAATTATTATCCCTTTCATGGTTTGGCCTACGCTAAAGTGATACTTTTTCCTTAAAACCATTAAGTGTCTGAATCACATTATTACCTACAGACATACCCTTAAACTGCCTATCGATGAAAAAGAAATTGACTTCGCTATAATTGAAATTGGTAAAATTCTTTGTTTGAAAAAAAAAAAGAATATTCCATTTCAAGCAACATTTTGTCTTGGGTTGGTAAACAGGACAATATCGTAAACTATCTATACTTGCAAAATTGTATTAATGAAAAGATTCGATGAATGATGCGCAATAAAAAGATACAGATTATTATTGAAAACCAGAAGTGTAATAGCATTCGGAATTAAAAGGAAAATATCAACAAGACAAAAAGAAAACTTAAAAATGATAACCATATATATACGTTATAACATGAATACATGTATGAAATTAGCAAAAGGAATTTGAGTCACAATAAGATATAAAAAAATATGCACTATTAACGTAAAGTGTTCTTACAGTGCCATCTAATTATAAATGAATTGTGGTGTGATAAATTTGCTGATATTAATTATAGTTATCTTAAAAATCGTATAAAATGTGATTTCTAATTTCTAATTACAGTATAAAAACTTTTATACTAATAGTGCATGTTAACTCAAAAAATAATCCAAATACGTTCATGATATCCATTTATTTCCATTTCTGTCATATTCTTTCCCTTAAAAAAAAAAAAGCATAGCAACTATGAAGTAAAACATACCGATTGTGAATTTCAATCATTCTCGAAATGTAAAATCAAATGTATCTAAAATCATGTTTGGTTCCTCATTTGAAATCTTAATCTGTACAATTGGACAAAACTTTGATTCTTATCATCATTTTGTTCAAGCGACTGTTCCGATCATTTTAAATGAGAAACCAATCCATAAGAAAAGTAGGAAAACAAAGGTCTCATCGGAAACTAAAAAAATAAAAGTGATGATCGCATGGGAGGATGCAAAGTAGTATATAGAAATAGAGTTACCATCTTTATGGATGCTTTCTCCACGAGCTTCTTTATGAACATGATTAATTGAAGGATCGGAAGTGAGAGTAGAACGGATGAAGAAAAGAGAAGAGAGAAAGTGAGTGAGTGATGTCAAATGTGCTTTGTGATAACCGAAAACAGAGAGAGTTGTTGTTGTTGTTGTTGTTCAGTGCTTGAGCAGTTTGTTTATTCCACTTTCTCTTTCTCTTATAGGATATTGGACGAAACCAAAAAAACTTACCACAAGACAATAAATTCTCGTACGACAGAATAACCAACGGTTAGGATCTTACTGTGATTGATATAGGAAAATATTTGACTTGGTCCCTCTAACCCTTTCCATCAAACAAAAGCCAAAGAGACTCCAAATAAACAAATGTTTGCGAGCAGCACGGTTAAAACTAGGGAACAAAGAATAATGTTGTTCGGAAAGGTTACCGTTTTCCTCAGACATGTTTTCCTAACACGTGGCAGAAGATGATTTCTATGTGGGTCCTGGGTATTATTTAAAAGGTACGTGGCACCACTCAAACGAGTTTGCTTCTTCTCTTTTGCATTTTCATTTTTTCTATGTTTGAAAGGAAATGAATAATTCGTCCTATTACACGACGGGCCACGTCACATGCCTAATTCTAACTTACTGAAATGCCAACAAATAAAAACCTTTTTGTCTATTCTTATCTATTATTTATTATTATTGCTAAACTATTACGATGTTAGTTTTGTTGCTGAATATAAAAGCATATTAGATATGTTATATCCTTAATCACACGTCACGTATTGAAATTTAAGTTATTCCACTTTAAGTGAAACACTTTTGCAAGAAATCTCAATTACTTTATTAGTAGTAATTAGTAAAAAAATTGAAAGAAATATTATCGGTGGGCAACAGTCAATACCACGATGACGTCATGGCCAAAAAGAAAATCCTATTGAAATGTCTTCTGCTTACAGTTTGTGGATAATGAATACATTAGGATTTCCTTAATCGATGTTTTTAGAACATTAGTTAAAAAATTAAAAAAATAAAATATTTATTCTGAAAATGATAAGAGAACATAATTATAAATAAAATAAGTTTGTGCTTTCTAATAAAAAAAATCTTTTAATTTCTTAATTAATATCTTCAAACACTAATTAACATTTATTAATGGATTATTATACATATTAGAAGCAGTGCACCTTCCCACCAACCCTGCTGAGATAGGAAGGGGATTTTGATATTAAATAGAAATTAAAACATGTCCATAATAAGGTGGCAGCAGATCATATCTGCCATCTAATAAAAACAAGACAAACGTTTCCTCCCCTCAAAAAAAATAAAAGAAAAGATAAACGGTTTCGGCTATGTGCATAGGTGTCATATCACATTTGTACACACCAATTAAGTCCTATGATTTAGTGTAATTGATCTCATCCAATGGAATATAGCTTTTGTTATTTGTTGTATACATAGTGAATTAGCGATAGGATATTAGGATGTACTCACTGAGTGTGTAAGAATTAAAAAAATACATCGGGCATAGGCGATTATTTTTTTAATAAAAAAAGTTATATGTGAATATGATATAATTGATGGATAATTGTTTTTTAAGTATATAGTCAATGATTTGATCTCTAGGCTTATATATATGAAAAAATATATTTAAATTGAGAGAGATTAATTTCTTAAATTAATCTCTCTAACTCGAAGAATTAGTCTCCAACTATGGATTAGAGAATATTTTTTTAAAAAGAAACTAGAGAATACCTGACACTTAAAAATAAATGGGGGTGTATGGTTCTAGTATCATCCTTGGGCTCCAATTCCAACAACAAAGAATGATCAAACTCTATTTTGGTGTAAAAAGAATGGGCTTGGTAACAAAAAGCTGAAACCGGCAAAAAGCCCAATTAATTATACTTATAGTAGTTGGGCATAGAGGCCAAGTTTATACAAGTCAAATTGGACAAAATTTGGCAAAGTGAAATTAGAAGCAAGCAGCATAATAATGAAGGAATATTGATGGACCTACAAATGGGCCAGGGGAAGCACCCAAAGCAGCACTGATAACAATTAGCAACTGCAGGTATGTTCATTGGAAAGACCCCAAAACATAAGAAAAAGGGTATGCCCCAGTTAAGAGGAAAAAGTAGAGTGGAGCTGTTATGGAACCACGTGGGAGTGGTTAAAGTTGGCTATATAGAATAAATCCTATGGTCCCCAATTGAAAGCCAAATAATGATTCATGGTGATGGACTCATCACAACTTTATTTAGGGTTCTCACTCTCATGCACATGAGCGACGCTCTCAACATAATTACGATAAAAAGAGACCCTTTACAACCTAGGTCCTATTGGCGCCATTATCCTCTCTGAGTTGTAACAAATTGGGCTCCCTTTTCTTTTGCCTTTTTCATGGGGAATCCCTCCCATGGAACCATGTTCCTCCCTTTAGCATCTAAGCTTTATTTTAACATAGAATTTACCCATTTTTTTGCCACATGTGGCCCTTGCCCATCGAGCTTTTTTCCTTGAAAATATTTTTGCTTTCGCAATTAAACTATTTTTTTAGGAAAATAAAATAAAATTAAAAATTGTTAACTTAACTTCCTCTTCCTCTATTTCTAATTATCCAAAGTCTTTTGCTTATCCATGCAAACTTGTAGTGGGACATTATCTCTCGTGCAATAGTTTTTTTTGGGGGAATAAAACTGAAGTTCGGTATTGTAAGTATTTTTAGAACTTTTTTTAATTAAACTTAGAGTTTAACTTTGATAAAGTGTTCAATTTTTAATGTTGGCCTTTATTGTGAGTTACTAAAGTGAAACTCTAGTTTGAGTTTAAAAACACTAAAAAAAACATTTAAGGTGCTACTCTTAAGTTTTATACAAAAAAAAAAAAAGAATAGATTTTGGCATAAATACAAAACAATACTAAGTTTATAAATTTTAAATAGACAAAAAGTAGTTAATCCATCTAACTGTGAAACCATAAGTATATATTAATAAAACATAGGTAGATAGAAAAATGGATAATTCATTTACTATTAAATAAGTGTAGTAAATTTCATAACGTGTACGTCTTCTGTAAGCTTCCATCTGAATAGAGTGTATTAAATACAAATGTTTAATTCCTTATCATGCGCCGCTTGTTAATGAAGTTGCAGAAGTAATAATTGAGATACCTCCTCTTGATTTCTTCATCTGTCATATTCAAGTGATATATATAAGCATATTTTGACTCTAGGATATTATATCTAATATTGATAGTGTTTGTACACATTTTTATTACATTATTTTATATATTATTTCTTTTTAATAATGAAATTTAAAAATATGGCTTAGCACTTTTATTCTTAAAAAAATGTAAAAAATAAAATAAAGTGTTGTTTTTTGCTGAGTAATAGACTAATACTATTATTCTAATATATACAATGATAGCCTAACCTAATGAAATTCTAATACTTTATATTCCATACAACAAAAAAAGGCTTTGTATATGGCCCCCCTTGTGACTTGGGAGAACAAGGAGTGGTAGCCAACTTTTTAGGCTTCGACTTTGTCTGAAAAGATCTCTTAGCACGTTAAAAACGACATAAAGTTGTCTTTCTATTATTTATTAATAATTAGCAAAATAAAATAATACTATCATTTAAAAATATTTATTCATTACAATTTATATATTTTAAAAGGTACATAAATCAATTCATGCATCACACTCCAAAAAAAAATCTAAACCGTTGAAATTCGGGAAAGTATATAAACCCTCATTTACGTAATGTATATTCAACTTCTAAAAACGTGTATGCATTTTCTTTAATTATTTTTTTGCTGATTATTTTCTTTAATTATTAAGCGTGTATATCTGCATGTGGAGGGATTTTTCTTTTTTTAATTTGAACAATGCATGTGGAGGGATTATGCACATAATTTACGCGGAAGGTATTAGGTGATTTTTTTTTTTTGGTAACAAATTTGTGTGTAATTTTCATTTTATTCTTTTCAATTAACTATAAGCCATGTTTACTTTTATCTCAAAGATTTCGAGCAAATCCATCCTTCTACTTCCAAAAAGCATGTGGTTTGTTCCTTTTCCTTTTATTTCTAAATTAAATAAAATAGCAAGTTTAGTCATTTCAGTTTATTTCTATGTTGAGAAAATGACAAGTAATATGAGTAATCACATCAGAGAAGGAATTAATTTTTTATACCTTTTGATGGAATTTCCGTTTGCCATGAACTGCAACTTAAACAAATAGAAGTTGAAACTGAGAAGAAACAAATGCAGAGGAAAAACATTGCTGTAAATTTTTAGTGAACAATTATATTATTTGGATTAATAAAATTACGCAGATGATTAAGGAAGTAAAAAAGAAACAAAAATTATTGACATGCAAAAAAATACATTCTCCAATGATTTTAAAATGCATTTTGATATGATTTCTTGTAAAAAGATTTTTTTTTTTTTAATTTCTTAATCAATAGTGCCCTTGGCCATACCCATAAAATTTAAGCAAAATTGGAGGGTACATGTTTAAGTTAAAGTAGTTTTGACTCTTTACTTTAGGTAAATCCATAAACGAACAGTAAGATGAGTTAAGATCCAAAAATAGTAATATGGTTAATAAGTGACTTTCATTCCAGATGGGATATAAGAGTTGTTTAAGGGAAAACAACTAAACTTTGAGTTTTAGCCTTACTATCAATTATTATTAGCTTTTTAAAAGTAAAAAAGATCACAAATATTTACTAAAAGATTTCACATATCATTTCAGTTTAAAAAAAAAAAATCTCAATCTTTAATTTAGGTCTCACTTTTTCAACCTTAATGGGATAGTGAGGGATTAGAGACGGAAGGGGATAAGAAAAAATGAAGGGGAAAATAGTGTTCCTAAAATGTTACTACTACTTCAAATTTAACTTGTTCACCATTAATGTCCATGTCAATGGATAGATATAGTAAAAAGAATGTTTTAGTTAGCGTGATGATGCATATTCCAGTATTAATTGAAATCTCAAATTTACTAAAGACTTACTGTATATTGATAATTTTGATGATGCATTTATGATATCGTTGTTGTTATTAATGCCTTAAATTTATCGACTACTAGTATTGGAGTATCTCAGAGTCAAAGCAATGCAAAGATCTAATTCATGGCATAGTCAATTGATCAATGTATTTGTGATATTTCTAGGTTTTTTGACGCTTAATTAAATCATTGGAAGCTGTATCAAAGTTATTACCAATAAATTACCAAAAAAAAAAGTTACTATTACAAATAACTAAATCATCCATTAAATAACCTAAACACTACGCATGTTACTAGTACACCTCTGTGAAACAGATAGTACTATATTTTGAATATTTATTTTTTCAAATTATAATGGATAGATTGAAAACAATCCATTAACTCAATTATGGTGCTTTAAAACTTCATTAAAAAATTTAATGCCCATTACTCAATTAATGAAATCCAGAAAATCTATTAACATTCTTTTACGGATAAATATTCAATCCGTCCATAAAAGTATTTTTAAAAAAAAAATTAAAATAATTTCTCTCATTTATTCACATAAATATTTTTTAAAAATAATTATTTATAAATTTTTAAAATTCACTTTAAAGAAATGATTATTTGTTTTATTGATATTTTAAGATAATTTCAAAAGTCTTTACAAAAAAAGATAGTTCAAAAAACAAATAGTTATTTTCAAATTTTAAACTATTTAATTTAAGTAAGTCATAAAATTAATATATAAGAACCTACCTAATAAATTAAAAAAATGTTCAATTGATTTTGATCCATAAAATGTTAATTAGATGATGCATTGGATTTGAGAATTAAATAGATGGATTATCTTTCATCTATTTGATTATATAATTCATTCAATCTAATTTAAGTGTCTTTTTTTTAAAACAACTTAATGAATTGGATTGAGTGTTACATAAAATGGTCTAAATGAATCAAGGGAGCATTACATATATGAAGTAATTAACAAATTATTATTCCTTAATTAACAATTCTTCAGTTTCAGTCCATTGCAAGTTGTGGCGGAGCTATTCAGGAGCGGGGGAGTCACAGTCCCCCAATTTTATTTAATTTTTTCCAAACTTGTATAGGTATAGGTAATTGGCCCCTCATGAATGATATATTTTAACATGTGGTTTTAAAAAAACGAATGGGACTTTCTTAAGGATTGGTATTGTTTTTGAGAGACAACAACTTAAACTTGAAAGGCAAAACACAGTAAAAATAGTTTTATATAATTTATAAAGACAAATCCTCATTCTTAATCAATTATGGAAATTAAAATAAATAATGTGGAGAATCTTTGAGGTTATTATGTCACCCATTTTAAAGGGTTTTAAATAGAAAAGGATTGGATTTAACTTTAATAAATTTTTCTTTTGGTTTTATTTATCATACTTGTGCAGAAGTAACAGAACTTCTCATATCATATTATTATTTTAGGATTTAGTTACTCATTTAATCATTGTAACTACACAAATTTTACTTTAACTTATATACTTAAAGATTATGTATTTTGAAGTTGTAATTGTTACACATTATTATTTTATATCATTGTTTAATTGTCTCTTATTTTAATTAGTTGAAATAACTTTTATCTATTGAATTAATTTAATATGTGTTGATTTTTTTTATCACTTTCTTATTTTTTTATTAACAAGTATTAATTATTAATTGTTAGTTTTTTTATGAGTGAGGGAATTGAACCCAATCTTTTTGTCTCTTCCTTATTCTTTTATTACCCATCAACCTTATAACTTCTAAATCACTTTCTTATTGTTTTGTATTTTGAGTTATAGAATTACGTTTTCACCCAATTTTTTATATACAATTATGTTATTTTAATTTTTTTAATATATGAATATTTTTTATTATTTTGTCCTCCCAAAAATTATGTTCAAGCTCCGCTAGTGATTGCAAAAATGTACTTTTCATTTATGTTTAAAGCAAAAGTTTCAGTCCATGTGATTGAAGTATGGCTCGAACAATTGAACAAATGATGCCAAAACTTTTTTACAACAATAATAACATAATGCGTGTTACCTTCTGACCATCTCAAGATTCAATAGTTTGAAACCTATTGACAGCATTAACAGTATTATTAACGCAATCATGTCATTTTCGTAGTAAAAAAAGTAAGAAAGAAAAGTCTCAACTTGAGATTCGTCATACAAATTTCCCAAGGAAATGAAGCATGCAGAAGAAAAGGGTCACACTTGCACATGCAGGACGGAGGTTCGAAGAAAATGATGGAAATATTGAAACAAACAAAAAATCATAGGTAAAAATTATACAATACTATTATTCTATTAATTTAAGGTGTAAAATCATTGTTATAATTTATGTGCGGAGAATTCGGAGTAGAGTGGAGATGAGAAAATGCGCGTGATAGTGAGAAAAGAAAAGGACAAATAAATGAATCCTAAATACAGAGAGAATGAAATTGGTAAAGTGGTTTGGTTTGGTTTTCTCTGCAAAAAGCCTCTCTATCTCTGTCATCTCTGAGCTGTTCTGTTACTTGCGTTGCGTGCACTAACTAATCGCATCAATAATTAATTTGTACTATGTCAGTTAATCTATTGTTGTTTAATGTCAATATTCATTCTGTCCTTTCACGTACTAATGCAACTCTTTTTTCTTTCTTTCTTTTTCTTACGTGCATGCGTCTTATAAATACGTTAAAAATAAAACAAATATATTTCATTAATTGTTTTTATTGAAAAAAATCATATTTCATGTAGTTATTTACATAAATATATACTACATTATTCAAAATAAAAATTATTATAAAATTTATAATTTGGTCCGGTAAGGTGTCACAAGTAAAATTTGGTCCTAACATTTAAATGAATAGTCTTTAACTAATTTCTCAAGCATATATTTTTTTGTACTTATTTCTCAAGCATTTTTTTTATCAATATTTCTCAAGCATATATATTTATTATAAACTTTGTGTTTCCGACATGACAAGATGTGACATCTTATTAATGGAGAAACTATGAGAATTATTTTCTTGCTATCTTTCAACTTCTAAATGGTAATAGTAAAAAGTTAAAAATTGAAAATAAAAGGAAAGACTCTTATAAGTTACAACCTTTTTTGTCCGTGAAAATTAACAATTTGGTATTCGTTTGTCAATAATATGAAATTGCTTCTTTTTTTTTTATTGTGACACATATTTCAATATAAAATGTGTGTTTGAAATTAATTTAAATATCCATTTTTGACTACCCTCAATATTTTAAATATTTTTTAAAATTATTTCTATTTAATTTTGAAATATAAACGGATCCTTTATTTATCTGGTGAATCTTAATTTAATGTGCTAGTGTGTTAGTGCAATAGAGTATGAAATTAACATTCTTGTTAAACACTAAATATCATTTAAAGTAAGAAATAAACTAAAATTAAATAATAATAAGAAAATCAAAAGTACAAATAAGCCTATTTTTTTAAAAAAACATTATGTAGTTACTATCTAATTTTTAATGCTTTTAGGAAATCTAAATTTTAATCTTAAATCATATATAATTGAAAAAATGTACCTCATTTTTTTAAATGAAAACCATCCTCATAATATGCCTCCCTTTAACTGTATTAATGGGGCACCTCTATCTCAAAGATAATATATATATATATATATATATATATATATATATATATATATATATATATATATATATATATATATATATATATATATATATATATATATATATATATATATATATATATATATATAAACAAAGCCTATGCCCTATGGGGCTATGTGTAGTACACTTATACTAGTAGCTATGATTCTTATGAAGAAGAATTATCAATTAAGAAAAACAAATAAAAGAATAACATGATTAGCGAGTCAAAAAAAAAAAAAAAAGCAGAGAGAGAAACTGTGGTTTGGCTCACTTATTATTGAATTTCCGGCAATGAACCTCGGAGCCTTTTCCTTCTGTCATAATCATTCTTCTTATTATTCACTAAACTTTTAATCTCTCGCTCTCTTCTTCACTCACTACACACCATTCATCTCTCGCTTTCAATTTTTCTACCTTTTTCCTTCCACCCATTTCAATCTTTTCACCAAGTTTGAAACTTTCATGCTTTTCAACCACACTCATCTTCTCCTTTTCATTGATTCACACTTGATGCTTTGCCTCTTCATACCTTCTTTGCTCTGAATCTTCTCACCATTCACCGGTATATTGATTTGTTCTGTGTTTTTCTCATCTGTGCGTTGATGTGTTTGTGTTACTTGGAAAAGGTTGGAAATTGAGGCAGTGAATCATTTGTTTAGCACAGCAATGTTTATTGATCAGAGTGGTGGGACTTGTTGGGTTCATGCATTTTCTCAAAACCTTCTATTGGGTTTCTCTGATTGGCTTTTTATGAGTGAATTGTGAAGATGAGACTGTTTTGAGTTATTGGGGATGTTTGTACCACCTGAATGTTTCTCTCTCTTTTGGTACCAAAAAAAAACAGTTTGCTGACTTGACCTTTTCATACGAATCTTCGAACAATTCATTGTTTTCTGCAACGCTGGAAGATATTGGTCTTCATGCTTTCCCCAATACTAAATTGTTTTTATTGATTGGTTTTCACTTTTCATGCTAATTTTGCTCTACATAGGATACAATTACTATCTAATAGGCATGAAGGTAGCCGATTAGTCATCCATCATTCTAAATGCAAAAGTGCAGACGTTGAATGTGTGTGCTCATAGCATCTGAATTGGCATGGAGGCTTACATATTCTGATGTGAATCAAGATTGGTTGTTTGGTTTTCAACATTCTGAATCCTCATTAGTATACATCTGCCTTTTTCTTTTCCATATATAGATTTGTTTCTATTTCATATGTCTTTTTCCTTTTTTGGCTTAAAACACAATTCATACCAGGCTTAAGTTTATTTTTTGTTAAATTTTAAGATTCTGTGATCTTTGATGTTTGTGCTGTAGACTTCTGAATTTTCCTTAACTGATACCTGATGATGACGTGGCATTGTAGGGAGCAAACTACACAGGGATATTATCATACCAAACGAAAGACAAAACCAGTGGAAGTTTAATGGAATGAGACATCGAAGATGAAATTGAGGACATGAGAGTCTTTTAGTAGACCTTCTGTCTGTATGGGAGGCTTATTACACTTTTTTGAATTCAATCAAGGGAGGATGGCCAAGAAAGTCCTTGCTCGTAAGAGACATCATGGTGGTGGGTGTTGTTTTATATATTTAAGAAAAACTTCACTTATGCTACAAAAAACCTTCTTAGGTATATGTCCCGGCATATTCTGCCGAGGGAAGACACATTATTTGGAAGATTAATTGTTCACTAATTTCTTATGGTTCATTCCTGCAAGTGGAAGACTGCCAATAGCTAATTTGCCTGCCAAATTTGTATTTTTCAATATTAGAAAGGTTATTGATATGATGAAATCTAGAAAGTTCCATATCGCTTGCCTCAATTCCTAACATACAGGTTATATGTCTGTTGGGTGATTTCGCTTGATGCCAATTGGTTTTTAGATGGAATCTAACATGATATCAAAGCTTGAAGCCTATCTTGTATATCGCCTATTTTGATAGGCATTGTATGTTCTTGGCAGTCTTGGGGTGCATCTTAAGATGAAATCTAAAAGAAACAATCTAATTGAATAGGCTGATTACCTAGTTATAAATTTGGAGATATCTTGCTGAAATTCAGGGGTTTCCCCCCATTTTTCTCACTATTCATGAAGTCTTTAATGTTCTGTCTTTATTTTAGAATGTTGTGGCTGATTTTGTTATTAAATTGTGTCATGTAGGCCTGGAAGCTCCTCGTAATAGTCTAGATCTGCAAGTACAAACACCTCAGAACTACTGTCCAGAAGGAGAATTACCAGTATGTTTCTCTTTTCATTTCTTGTTAAGGGTCTAAAACACCATCATATTTTCTGCCTCTATTCCTGTGTTCTTGTTAACAATGACCTTTACAATTTTGAATTTTGAGAATGACCCCCGAAAGTTGTGGGAGAGTGAAGCTCATGCATAGTGTTCAGTCATGGCTGGAGTTTTGGTTTAAAGTTAAAACTGCTTTAATTGTAGTTTAGTGGATAACTATCAAGCCTTTGTGAGTTGTGTCATTCATCTCTTCAAATAAGCATAAACATTTTGTCATTTCCACAATTGATATTTTCATGGATTTGATTGATTTTCCCTTTGTTTAAATTCACTGATTGCAAAATGTCGAGCACAGTTCTGATTTTGTTATACTACTCTTCTCATGTTTTCATCATACTTTTTAATCAAATGTGTTGACAGTAAACTCATAATGTTGCTTTTTCCACTCCTATCTATAGCTGCAAAATTGGCTTTATTTATTTAATATCTCACAATCTCTCTTCTCATTCTTGACTTGTACTCTGGTTTGAATTTTCAGTACAATTATCAAGTAAAAGAAGAGGGAAGGTCTGAGAAAAACCGCTATTCAAATGTGGGTTCAATGAAAAAACTGATCAATGAGGAACTATCCAAACAATCAAGCACCAGACAAAATGCGCCAAGCCTTGTAGCAAGGTTGATGGGGATAGATACGATGCCATTAGACACTAAATATGTTGTTCCATCAGACAGAAAAATAAGTGAAAACATGGGGAAGAGGTCTTCAGTCAAAGGAGTGAATCGAAGGGGTTCAGTTAGTTGGGGTTCTTCCAACTTTAATTCTTCTAGTCAGATGGATTTTGATTCATTATATAAAGACATAGGTGATGATGATGATGGATGGAACCAGAGTTTTGGAGAACTAAGGCCACGGGAACATCCTCAGGAAGAGGAACTCCAAAAATTCAAGAAAGAGTTTGAAGCATACCAAGCAGCAAGGTTTCTGGAGTGTTCAAAGGTTGCTGAAATTGGCAGTGCTCCTAGACAATTGCTTGCTCAAGAAAACCTGAACAAGGAAAAGATGATGCATAACGATTCAGTTTTACACAGAGCGGCAGCAGGGAAGCTTGCAGATCTTGACAGGCATGCATTCAAAACGCCACCTGAAAGTTATGGTTCAGAATATCATGGTAAAGTGATGGAGTTAATCCCAGCTATGCAAAGGAAAACCATTCCTCCAAGGAGCAGAACACTAAGTAGAGACTTTGAGGAGTCCTTAATGATGAAATCTTGCAACAAATTAGACACGTCTTCTTCTCCCACTAGGATAGTTATCTTGAAGCCTGGTCCTGATAGCATTTGCAACCATGAAGAAAATTTGACCATATCATCAGGAACTATACAAGGGAGAAATAGTATAGAAGATTTTCTTGAAGAGGTGAAAGAGCGTTTGAAATGTGAACTGCAAGGGAAAATTGTCAAAAAAGGTTCTGTGGTTCGAGGGAATGGAATTGAGACACCTTACAATGAAAAGCCATCTGATCCTAAACTAATAGCCCGTCACATAGTAAAGCAAGTCAGAGAAAGTGTGAGTAGAGATACTGGCACAAATTTACTCCACTCAGAATCAATAGGATCATACAAAAGTGAAATGGAGTTCAATGGACCAAGCTCCCCAGAATTTATCAGCAGAGATACCAGGAGGTTCTTGTCAGAGAGGCTAAGAAATGTTGGGAGAAGTGAAGCACATGCTGACATTCCTGAGGGAAAATCAAGTTCACTTTCACTAGACAACCATAAAGCTAGACTAAAGCAAGTGGGGGATGCAAATAACTGGGAAATTTCCAAAGAGGACACAGCAATACAAACAGGATCTTTCAGGCATGAACTCGATGAGAATATATTTCTCCACAAGGAGTTATCACCAAGAAACCTTGTAAGATCCTTGTCTGCTCCTGTATCACGTTCAGGAACATCATTTGGTAAGCTTCTTCTAGAGGACCGCCACATTTTAACTGGTGCTCAGATTCGGAGGAAGCTTGAAGCTGTTGAAACTATGTCTGTTGATGTCAAGAAACGGAAAAAGGATAGATTTAATATTAAAGAAAGAGTCTCCAATTTTAGATATAACCTTGCTTTAAGAGGGAGGCTTTTTGGCAGAAGGGTTCAATCAATGGTAGAATCACATGGCAATGAATTTGGTCCCTTTGTGAGAGATGTCACAAGTGGACCAACAGTTCTCATGAACTGTGGTGTGAGGCATGTAAGTTTGTCATATATTTTTTTACCGTTCTCAATGATGACCTTTGTTTTTTATTATATTTCATATATAGTTGTTATCTAATCACCAGATTTCTGTCATGTGCTCTTTAGGAGAACTCCACTGAGGTACCTCCTAGTCCTGCTTCTGTGTGCAGCAGTGTTCACGAAGACTTTTGGAGGCAAACTGAATATTTAAGTCCAATATCAACTCCTGATGTGTCTTCAAGAGACGATAATGTTGTGCCCCAGGTTTTCAGGGATATCAGCTCTGGTTTGAGTGGTATGTTATAATTCTAACTTCCATGCATTGAGCAATGATATCATAGACTTGATTCATGAAAAGGTAGTTTCTTATGGTTTTACTGCATGTGCAATATGAAGTTATATCAATGAACAACCTTTTTATTCTTTTCTTCAAATGGATAGTGTACTAGCTTGCAAGATCAGAGGTTGGCTTTTAAGTTAAATTCACTTCAGAATTCCATACTGGGATAAATGGCTTCAAGGGCGATGTAATTTCTGTTATTGCAACCATGTATATCTAACTTGGCTTCTTTTTATTTCCGAATTTTTCTTTCATTCTCCACCTTTTACATGAGTTGCTATATCTACATCCTTTTGATACATCTTATAATACTCAAATTTTTGAAAAGTGGGTATGTGTTAAGTTGGTAACTTGGTATAATTACAAAAAGATATGCCATCAATTAGCTCAGTCAAAGACTTAGTTAATGTTATGGGATTTGATTTGAATATTGTGGATATTATAGACAAATTCAAATTTCAGAGGGATCAACCGCTGTTTTGATTTTATTTGATTTTGTGTTGCTGTTTAGAATGTATGAGAGGTCAGAAAAGTGTTCCATGCATGAAATGATGGTGACAAAAAAAGGATAATTTTGCTAATAGATCTCTTTGATTGTTGATGTGACAGAGCTAAGGAGACAACTCAATCAACTTGAATCTGATGGTCCTGAGGATTTGACTATGAAACAGGAGCCTGCTGAGTCTGAATTAGACCAATTAGAGGATCCAGCAGAATCTTACGTAAGAGATCTACTTGTTTCTTCTGGTCTGTACTTTGGTTCATGGGATAAATCTTTATTAAGAGGGGACACATTTGCAAAACCTATTGGCAACTCTGTTTATGAAGAAGTGGAAGAATCTCACAAGAAATTGGTCAAGGAAAATGATGAAATCTGTATCAAGGATCAGAATGAGAGTAAGCTAGACCACAAAGTTTTGCTTGATTTGTTAAATGAGGCACTTTCAGTTGTTCTTGGACCTCCTTTGACATTGTCTAGGTTCAGGAGGAAATTACGCAACTCTTCCATTTTGCCACCTTCTGGAAAGGAACTGTTGAGCTTAGTGTGGGACGTTATCCGTGTTTCTTTATATCCTCCATCTGACATATCTACTTATTCACTTGATACTTTGGTGGCTCAACACCTAGGATCCATCCCTTGGTCTGGATTAATAAATGATGAGATCAATATTTTGGAAAGAGATATAGAATGTCTAATAACTGATGATCTGGTTGAAGAACTCACAAAGGATATGTTCTAAGAAGTACCATTTTACACGATCATTGTGACAATAAAGAACTCTGCACATGGAGCAAGGCTTATACATGATTACTGAAATTGGAAGATAACCACCTAATTGATATTGCTGTGTATATATATATATATAGTAGTTAGTGTGAGTGTTTGCTATATAGGGGGTATTGAGTTGCGGTAATACATACTGTACATGAGTGGCATGAGTTTCTAGGTTTATTTTTTTGCAAACCAGAAAATTGATTGATGATTGTAGTTATAAAGTTGCGGTAATATTTTTTTGTAACTTTGGGAAATGTGTTAAAGTTGTTATTCGTACGAAAGTCAAATAAAGAAATTATGTGAGAGGCATCTACCTCTACCATGTATCATGAGTGAAAGTCAAATTTGATTCAGTTTTTGATAAAAGATGGTAACAATTCTTTGACTTTGCTAAAAAAATGTAATGATCCCATATTTGTGTGCTGGATAATAACGTGCTGCATTGAAATGGACTTATCTGGATATTCAGATTTGAAAATGTATAACACGCCACTTTGTATGTTCATGTGGCAGGCCTTCCATATGTGGAAATCCATGGAGTGGATTTGCATAATGGACCGAAAATTCCCTATTTTGCGGATGATTTCATGTTCTAGTGCACGTGACATAATCGTCAAGATATCTTATAGAATAAGGCTAGTGTGAGACCAAACAGACACAAATGAGAAGGGGTAATATACTAACAGACAACAGTTTAATGGCTATACACCTTGATTATAAAAACTCTTACAATATTAAATAATTAAAAATTATATTAATATGAGTATATGACTTTTAAGATAATTATTATAAAAAATCATTAAGTTTTTCATACATGATATTATCATAGTATATAATATATGATTGAATGATCGTTCAAAACTTTTATATATTTTTTATACACAATCTATTAATCTATTTTCCCATATACTAATATTTGGTTTTTCATATAATAATTTAATAATGGGTGTGTCAAGCATAACATTAACTCTCAAACACAACTCTGCATTAACATCAGTGCAGATTCCATCATAGAAGGTTCAATCAGCCTCGTTAGAATTCTTAGTTTATACTAGTAATTGAACTTCATAATTATAAAATTATGTATTTAGAACAGAGAAGTTAGA
This sequence comes from Glycine max, assembly GCF_000004515.6. Taxonomy (NCBI): domain Eukaryota; kingdom Viridiplantae; phylum Streptophyta; class Magnoliopsida; order Fabales; family Fabaceae; genus Glycine; species Glycine max. The sequence continues at coordinate 6,472,769 of NC_038247.2, forward strand.
CTCCTTTTGAACCAAGTAAGGCTAATAATGAAAAGTATGAGACAAATGAGTTAAAATTGTCTTTTATTCTGTATTTTCCAAAACTAAAATGAAATGATGTCTCTATTGATTCTCTAGCTGTCTTACAATATGAGGGAGACAAATGAAGTGTCGCGGGGCCTTACATTTTTGGCCGTTGGGAAAGGCGGCGCACATGTCCAGTACAATCAATTGAGAGGTTGGCTGATGGATACCCTTCGCTGCACAGCACAAGCACATGTAAGCTTTTCTAAATGGATTTGGTTACTTTAAATACTTTCAATGGTTAATGAGGATATAAATGATTAATTTTCTACTAATATTATTCATAATTTATCATACATTTGCATGTTTTTTTTTGTTTTTACATTTATTCTCTTTTTAAGATAATTCTTTTTGAGATAAATTTCTCATTAAATTCAAAGTTCTGAACATCTTTTTTAAAGAAATTCAAACCTTGATTTATTGAGGGATTAGTCCCTTTTATTAGATTAAGTATATCAAATATTTTATATAAGACAAGCTACATGAGGTAGAAAGCAACTTTTAATATTGTTTTTATTCAAGATTAAAGACTCAAATTTATAAAGTTTAATTTTAATATAAGAAACATTTATATTATTATTACATTAAAACTCTTTTTAACATAGGATATATTGGTGATATTACTTTTTTATTAAATCATTTTTTAATTTATATATTTCATATTTTTTATATTTAAAAACACTGGTGTAATAATACTTACAAGTATTTTAAAAAAACATTGGTAACTTAATCTTCATTTAGTAATTTTTATTAATTAATAAATATGATAACTGCAAGACAGAAAAAAATATATTATTAAACATATGGGCCGTGTTTCTCGCTACAGCCACATCGAAATACTGTTGTAGAAAGCTTTGTGTTGTATTGTGGCTGAGCCACCACAATTCTGATTCCTTTCTCTTCTCGGCAGTTTGCTTCCTCCGTAGCAGATCGTAAGGTAAGTCTCGCGCTTTGTCCTCAGCCTGTGTTCTTCTCAACTTGTTTACTATTTTTGTTCTCTGAATATTTTCGGTTGTGTTTCAAGTATGGAATAGCAATAGGGTGTTTATATTAAATTCTTTCAATTTCACTTCTTCTCTGTTCTGTTTTTAATTGAGGATTTGGGTAAATTTTATTAAGTATTATATCCTTGTTTGCTATTTTAATTGAGGACATTGTCAATGTGTTAAACTCAGCACTGCTAATAGGAGGTGGCAATGAAGATTGATTTGCCACACATAATTTGATATATTTTTTTTGAGCTTGAATTGTCTTTGATGGTTTTTAGAGTTAGTGTTACTCATAGGGAAATGAGTTATCTGACCCATGCTATTTTTCACCATTATATTGCAGGAACTTTTGCCTTGTAAGTGTAACTATTGGTACCATGGTGTAAACCTAAAGCATTGGAAGAACTGAAACATTGCCTTATGAAGACTGTGGGAGTAGGCTCTAGTAAAGTGACATTGTCTCTAAGATAAAATTCTCAACTCAGAAAGTAAGAGTGCATCCTCTCTGTTCTCTGTCTAATTGACCCACAGATCTTTTTTTATTTTTGTCTTCTAAGTTTTAATGAGTTTTGATCTCTTCACCGTTCTTTATGTTTTTGATTCCTTGACTTTTGTTCTTGTCCACTTGTGTGCGCTTAGCTTGAAACTATGACTTTTGACTATTAATCATAAATATGTCGCTGATAAAAAAATAATCATAAATATGTCTTTAATTTTGGATTTTTTTTAATTTATATTTTTACCGTTTATATGTGTGTAGTATTAATTATTTACCTTGCACTTATAATCTTCAATGTAGTTTTTGCCAACTGTTATAGGCAACACAGATTTTTTGTATCAAGGGTCTCAATGTTGTTAAATGGTGGCAACACGGATTTTTTGCCAACTGTTATAGGCAATTTATGAAGGGAGGCCTGCTATGGCGGTACCACAGGCCGCAATGGCATGTCTATATGATAGAAGTTTGGGCTTCTGCCGTTGATAACACTGTTTGGGGCTGGCTGTTCCTCGTGGCTGTTTGGAATTAATAACTATGGGTGCAAGTATAAGAAAAATGTTGGTTTTTTTCTCTTTCTTTTCAGGATGGTCATATTCTCAATAAGTAATGCCAGATATACTTATGTGCATGATCAGAAATATCCCTCTAAAGATGTTGACATACACCATATAGTTTCAAGGAGGAGTAATGCTAAATATCTCGTGTATGCCACAGCACTTCTTGTATTAGCATGTGCCTTGTATCTGTATGTTCTTAAGGTATGTCTTCCAACTTTTTTATTTTCCAATGACTCAAGGATTTTGAAGATTTTGTGGCTTTTACCTTCTTCCTATTTTACTGATTATATCTCTTCTATTAACAGGGAAAATCAATTAGTTTTGTGTATTACAGCTTGCTTTTTGACATATTTCTTGTCAAGTTGTTACTTGGGAAGCCTGTTAAGAAAGGTGAGGACCTGCCTAGCAGGGTTTGGTGTTCTGAAATATTAACTGTTGCTTTTATTGTAACCAGGAACGGGAAATATATTCATTTGATGCATGTTTTAATTTTAAAACCTCATTTTGTCATTTTCACAATGTAGTTTTGCTTGCAGAGTCTGTTGTGATTATGCCAGCTTTTGGAGTACAGCTTGAGACTCATTATGTGAGGTAATGCTTTTTGTTGATTGATTATTCTGTCAACATTCAACATTTGTTAAGAGCTCGTGTAAAGCCTAATGTGGGAATATACATTTTGATTTGTAAAGGATTGTGTGCTCTGTAATTATTTTCTTTTGAAGAAAAGATTGGGAAATTGGAATGCATGTGCTAGTTTAGGGCTCTTTTGGCTGTTTTTACTTGAGAAACAAATTATTATGTACTCTCTTTGCTTGTTTCATACCTGTCATTGATATTTGAACTACATAAATGGGTTTGTGATGAAAATATCTTACTTCAAAGTCTTGTTTTTGGCTGCCAGGTTATATCTAACTTGTTTTCAGCTCATTTAACTAGTAACTTGCTTGTCCTTCATACTGACACTCATAACTCAGCATGGTTTTTCCATATTTGATACTATTAAATACTTATTTTGTCTTTGGATACTTTGCTGCAGTGGAAAAGTCATCCGATACTTTGTTCCCATTGACAATATTCTGAAACCTGTTCTAATAGAATGTGTGACTCCAGTGACTTGCTATTGGACTCTATCGTTGATTATTCGTGGTGAATCAGAAATGGTGTTAGTTTTCAAGGTAAAGTTACTTTACATCTAATTAGTTTTCAGTTTCCCCATTTTTTCACTATTAAAGATGGAAACACTGTTTGCCAGATTTTTGAAAGCTAAAAATGTGAGAAGAATTAATAGCCTAAGAAGGCATTTATTTAACATCCTGGCTGGTTGTTTAAGGTCTTTTAGTCACTAAAGTAGAATCTCTAAATCTGTTTTGCTAGAACTTACGCCCACCAGTGAAAATGTTGGTCCATGTCTGGAAGGCCCTGTGTGCTGCAACTGATAGTAAAGAAGAGACCTGTACTCATGCAGAATGAATAATTGACAGTTATGGCTTATGTACTGTTTCTGTACTGGTGTGTACTCCCCATCATTTTACGCTGTTCTGTCACATTGAACACCAATCCTATGTAAGAGTAGGATTGGATTTCAACATACATTGGAAAGTGAATTTTTTGATAAACCACACTCTTCTCCAGTTGATAGTTTGGGACGTGCGTTCACTATCAGCACTCCAAGGCATTGAATTTAGAGGCCAATTGGCTCTACCTTTTGAAACTGCATACTAAGTAGCTTATTTATAACTAGGTAGAAATTTTGTATCATGACCTAGGACTGATAGAACTAGTATGTTTCCGTGAGTCTTTTGTAACTAAAATAGAGCACAGGTTCATAATTTTTTGCTCCCTCAATGCTGCTGATAGAACTAGTATGTATCATGACATAGGACCTAAAAAAGGTATTTCTGATCAATTAAACTCTATAATTTAATCAAAATATCAATTATAAACTTGTTTTTGTGCCAATTTAACAATGGAGTAAAACAACTTGTTTTTGTTGGGTTTCTTGGTTTTTATGTAAAGTATTATCTCATTACGATGTATAGAATGTCTCCGCAACAAATAATTGTGAAAGTCTCCTTCACAATTGATGTCGATGATAGTAATTTATGGTTAATAGATAATATTTTTTTAGAAGAGATAATATAATTTTTTTATATAACATAAAGCATTATATATATATATATATATATATATATATATATATATATATTATTTTATATAAAATCAAGTAAAAATAATTAGTGAAACTATCAAATTTTCTTTTTCCAATGTTTTTTACTCATTTTATAAAACATGGGGAAACGCCATCCTCAAAATTAAAATGAATCTTTTGAAAAATAAAGAAATAAATGACTAATCGTATATTTTGATTGCAGTAAAGAAAAATAGTTTTTAGCCAAAAAAAGTAAAATATTGTTGCTGATTCTAGCCACGCTCATAACATAGTCTATGACTAATTGACTATGGGTCTACAATTACTTAATTACCCTCCTCAAACTCAAAAGTCAGAACCTCCAAAGTTAAGTTAGGGTTTTTGGGGGTGAAGTTGCGCTTCCGGCACTTCCACTTCCACTTCTTCATCACCATGAGCAGGTCAGGCCAACCACCGGATTTGAAGAAGTAAGTCTTTCTCTTCATTTCTTTTTCTTTTCTTAAAAAAATTCCAAGTTTTGATACACTCCGTCGGTATTAATATGCAATTGTCTGTTCTTTTTGGGAATGCGGCAGGTACATGGACAAGAAGCTTCAGAGTAAGTCTGCTTTGCATTTTTTTTTTTTTTTTGCTTCTCTTATTCTCTATTTTTACATGTTCGTTCGTGTCTTCCTTTTGTTTTTGTTTTTGTTTTTGTTTTTTTTTACATCATACGAGTTTTTTCAAGCTGGAGTTTGTTTGTTTATAATTTTTTTTGGATCTAGGGATGCATTAAGTCTTTTTTTTTTTAATTTGGTTTTTGTCTTGTATCTCGTTCTTATCTTTGCACAATGTTTATTCATTATTTACGAATTCTGCTTGTGTTTTGATTGCTCATTATGTTTATACATGAACATATGGGTTAAACAGAAAAACTTGAACCTATAGATTCGTAGATCTTTATATTTGAAAAAATGTCTTGCAATCAGGGGCGAGAAACTATACTATACTGAAATGATTGGTATTTATGTCCCCTTGCAGTTAAACTGAATGGAAATCGCATGATTGTTGGCACTCTCCGTGGCTTTGACCAGTTTATGAATTTAGTTGTTGACAACACTGTGGAAGTGAATGGCAATGAGAAAAATGACATAGGGATGGTGGTGAGTCCTCTTCTCATTTTCTTTGTGGTCAAGGTATAGCAGTGAGCATGGATTTTAAATTGATAATTTTACCCTTTTACTGCAGGTAATCAGAGGAAATAGTGTGGTCACTGTTGAGGCGCTTGAACCCGTGAACAGGGCCTGATTACTATTTCTTGTAAACATTTATAAGTAGATTTTCTGGTTTCTGTGTTTGAACAACGTAGCTATTGAGAGTAACATGTAATTGTGAATCTTAAGAGTGTCATGTTGGCTGCTAATTTGGGGTTCTTTTTCAGGCTAAATTGTCAAGGCGGGATGCCTTCTATTGTTTTAGTGTGTTGCCTGTGTGACTTGACTCAATTGAATATATCCCTTTTAGCTGATTTCTCCTTATTGCATCTAACGTGAAAATTTCTCTGTGCTCTTAAGTATAAACCAGGGTTTTTTTTTGGTGAATCAACCTAGGGTTGTTGATGGAGCTGTTGGAGTTTATACAGTATATGTGTTTGTCTAAGGAATCTTTATTTGCTGTTTATTTGCTGTTACCAGCATAATTTTGGTTAATTTTAATTTATAAAAAAGTTTTTTTTTCATTTTTTTCTTCTACAAGTGTTTATTTAGAAGTTAATCTAAATGGGAACTTAGGTTATGTTTGGATTGTCATTTGAGGCAACTGAAACGGACCTTCTGCATTCCGAGTGAGAGCATAGAAGCAAAACTACCGTGTCATTGGGTATAATGTACAAAAAAACTGGTTTCTGAATACACTTGGTGCATGATTGATTTGTAGTTGAAATTATTGTGACATACCTTTCAATGCAGATCTAACTGATGAAAGCAAAAACAAGGGTCTTGATCCTTTGGTAGAATTCCTTTCGCATCAAAAGTAATTTTGCATCAAATTTCCAAACATGTATTTAATCTCTCAAGTTTGGGATGGACGTCCACTATTAGAAGTTAGCACCGCAAGGTGGGGTGGGCATGGTCGGTTCGGATCATATTCATGGCATATTTTTATCCGCACTGATTAATTTCAATTGATTTGATTTGGATTTTTTCTAGGTCGAAGTGTGGACTAAGTGCGTGACTATGAAAGATGGAAAAAATTAAAGGGGCTTGGCTAAAACCCTAAACTCTAGAGGTTAATAAAAATATTAAAAAAAAGATTATGCAATTGGGTAGATCGGTTTGAGTCCCCAAAATCAAAATCCAATACCCGCATCGAATTATGTGAAGATAATTTACTTGAACTGATTTTTATAGTGTTACGCATACTCAGTGCATTTAATGGGAAGAAGAAAAAAAAGTCAAGTAATTCACTTTTCCTCTGCGCTCAAATTCAATCTATTATCTATTATTATTGTAAAACTTTATCAAATTCAAACAGAAACATAAGATTCGCTGGAAATGGTGTTATCCAGTATTTCTCCATATAAGCACTGAAGCACAGTTGCTTCATTATTTTTTACTCCCTCAATGTTTTCTGTACACTCAGTTACAAAAGAATGATTTTGCAGTGAACTATGAATTCTGTCAAACTAATCTCCCCACTGGTAGTAACAACTAACTTCGTCCAAAGACTCAAATTCCTCTAGCAGAATTTAAACGCTGTGCTGCACGTTCAACGCGTACTGTATGTCTACGTAATCCATGGCACTCGTCACTTGAACACTCATTCATCAGTCGAAGCTTGGCTATCTGATTATGCAGTGCCTCCAAGTTGACTAGAGGAACAGTTGCTGGTCGCCCATGAGCACACTGCACAGAAAATTCCCATTTTGTGAAAAAATGCTTCCTTTCCTCTCAATAGATCCACAAACATGAAAACGTATATCTTACTTGGAAACAAAGCGATGTATGTTTTAGCTCTTCAACTATAAAGGAGCATTCTGATGGTAGCAATGAGTCCCCAAACATAATTGCACCTTCAGTAAAAGAGCATTATGATCAAATTAAAGGAATATTACCGATGACTGCAATATGCCCTCCCAAAATAAGGAAATCTGACAGGATCGGATTGCCAACAGATAGGGGTTTCATACGTAGTATTGAGGTAAAACAAAGGTAATATCATACGTTTCTGAAAATAAGGAGACATTTCCCACGAATAATTCAAGTCCATGGGATTGTTATCAATACAGCTTTGCACACAATTATGTATCTTGTTGAGGTTAATACAATTAGGCACATACCTCTGCATGCTTTCAAATTTAGCACTCGTAAGACAGATGGTGGCATTGTTGATGATCCATCAGTGTCAGCAACCTGGAAGGTAATGATAAATTGGAAGTTAAAAAGACATAAAACATCCAATTTCTAAAGGGAGATAACTTAGAAAGGGATCTTATTATGATGTTTATAACCTGCTGAAGAAATTCTAAAAGATCAACATCATTTAATTTGACCCCTAAAATACACGGTACGTATAAGTAGTTGTAATTAAAATCAGTAATATGGAAAACATGCAAGGCACGTGGCACGGATTTAAAGTTAAGTTGACAAAAATAAATCCAAAAAATTAATGTTTTCAGCTACTGAAGAAAAATTGAAGGGCGGAAAAAGAAAGTAGTGTTGACTGCAATAAGTGTGACGACCATTTGTGGTCTGTTGAGGATATCCAAATTCCTGCAAAGGCAAACAAAATTATAAATTAAAAGAATTCAGAATAACAAATTGATAGAGTTTTGACATAGTGAATTATTCTATTATTTAATTTGAGCCCAAATATATGGTTTAATTGGAAGATAGAAATTTTTAGGTAGAAATCTTACGTGATCTGAGATGCATGCCAGGAACAAATAAATAACAGATATCACATAACTATGTAATGCTTAACATAAATTATCTTCTGACAACCTTGGTCAAGGTAAATATGCAAACTCTGCAAGGAAGCCAGAGAGGTATACCTTCCAAAGGATTCAGAATTTTGAGCATGAATGGTGCAGATTCAGCCCCAGTCTTTAATCTTTTCACTATAACTATGAAGTAGTTGATAACCAATCTCCGGCAATACCTGTATCATCACTATTATGCATCTTACAAGCAGCGTAAGAATTTTAAGACTCAGAAAACATGTCATAATCGGCATTCACATTAAATTCTCTAATTCATAGATGCATACCAGTTCCTGTTCAGCACCTAGATAGGTTATTGCTTTTGCTTCTCCTGACAATACCTAAGTATTTGACTAGTTTCATAAGTAATACTGGAAAATATTTCTCACATAATCAATATGAAGAAGTTTACCTTTTGACACAATTCTTCCAGTCTGATTCTTTCATCTGCAGCATGCTGTAAAAAGAGTACTACTATCATTGTTAACCAACTTTCCAGCAGCGCGTTTATCATATCTGTTAGCAGTTAGAAGGCATTTCTGGAGCTTTATTTATTTATTATTTACTGTAATGCAATTGAGAAAGGCGGAGAAATGGGTATGTATGGAAGAGGTAAAGGATGTGTAAGGACTGAGGAAAGATGCTGTTTGAAAGGATAGAGTTTTGATAAATAGTTGTGGTTTACAAGCTTTGAGCGACGCGAGGGAGTTGACTAGTAATAGACTGGTCTGACATAAAGGTTTAACCAGAGGGGACTTAGCTCAATGTGTTACTCGAATCAATTTATATGCAAATAACTGTTATGCTTTGTAGTTTATGCAAAATTTATGTGTCATACATAATTGTTATTATTGAGGGTATAAGGTCCTCCAATCTTTGGGCTTAAAAATGATGAAATTGTCTATAATGGTGGCACGTAGAGGCACAATTTCTATCCCTACCCTCCCTTAAGTTGGGTCTTCCTCGTGGCTCACCAAACCATCACCCTTCTTTACACCCCCAAGGCAAAATGCAGATAAAACAAACATGCAGGATGTGCTGCAAATAAAATACAGGAACACTGATTTTTTCCATGTGTAAAGATGCAATTGCATGCATCTAGGGCAATATAATTAAAGTGTTCCTGAGTAAAAGTATATATGCAAGCAGATTGATAGGCAGTCAAACATTAAGATACAAGGAATTGTATAATTTCTAAGAGTTTCTGGTCATGGACATTTCCATTCAGCAAGAGTTTCTGCTATAATGTACAATAGACAGACCTGATCAATAACAGCAAGGGTTCTGCCAGCCACAACTAGAATGAACTTTTTATCCACCTGATGCAGAACTTTAGCATCCTCAAGGCATTTCTTACTGATAGTTTCAGGAATCAATGAGTCTCCAGCAAGATGCAAGAATCCAGAAGAAATGTCAAGAATATTGTTTTGACTTTGAATGTTAGCCAGTTTATCATTCTTCTGTGCAAAGGTCATACTAATTGTCAGATCAAACAGTCATCCTCCATACTAATGAATGTCTTCTATGAAAACATAATAGGCCACTAAATATTGACAACGTAACTGTAATTTTGGGTGAGCAGTTCCTCCATTTAGTCCCATAATCTAGGGAATCTTGCACACCCCTAGAGATCAATTCTGAAATACCAGATAGTATGGGTTTAATAGCAAATTAACAGTTGAAAGATAAGATGAACCTTTTAAAAATATTCTACTATTGATCATATAAACATGAAATAAATTGTATTCATAACCCAAAATAGAATAACAACTAACTTTTTCAATGTACAAGATGGTGTAAATTACAAAACTTCCACATTTGTTGGTCTTCATTTTTGGCAGAAAATGCTAAACAACAAAGAAACACCCAGCTTTACACAGCATAAAGAAATTAATTGTAAAGAAACTTATTATTTTAGAAATAAATTAGTAGCCCAAAATTATCTGTAAAGATAAGCCAGCTACTAAGCAATAGATTTTCCCCTCACTGCAAATTCTAGGCTGGGCAATTTGATCATGGCTCTGAGCAAAGACTAATGTATTTTAAATGAGCTCATCTTGTCGGACCAGACTACAGTTTTACCCACACGTTGAACTTACCCCCAAATGGAGCACTGTTTTGAATGTTGAAACTTTCAAATCCATCAATATCTGTAATGTCGTTAACCTGCATATCTCCCAGAACCTCTGAAGTTCGTTTCACATTAATTCTATGATCAGGGCAAAACCACAAGGGTCAGTAAGAATTTATTGCCAACATTTAAGCAGCTCTTATGGGTCAATAAGATTATCCTACTTGAATTCTTGCAATAAGAATTCTTCAGTGCTATGGTGAAGACCAACCGGAGACTGTTGAGGATATTTAAAATTACTAGCTTCTGCAGATTCAAAAGCATCAATTCAATTTGTGCTATTTGGAAATGTTACTACATAACGAAAAGGGAGCAAAGGAGAAAAAACAAAGGAAGAAAATGAAAAACCTTGATGATTGAAAGCAGGGTTGGACACTCGGCCAATCTGTCTGTTGCCTATCATTTCTGAAGGATGATTTAAAGAGAAAAACTTCCTTTTGTATGATGGATCCTTTTATAGTATCTAGATATTTCTCCTAGGTCATCTTCAATATCAGTTGTATGACAAACACCCAATGCAGATGCTTGAGATGAGGGTTTTTGGTAGTCAGGATGCCATTCAAAATTTAACAACTGATCATCTGACCCAGAGCTTCCTATTTGTAATGCTGAATAGCATAAATCTGGAGGGAGACAATTTTCTTCAGACAATGCTCTAACGAGGAAATCAGAATCTTTAGACATCTTTAACTTTTTTGTGACTTCTGGACAGGGATGGGCATATAAATCCTTACCACTTCTATAATCCTCCTCTGCATTCTGCTTGCTCCAAAAGCTATCAGTTTGGAGTTCATATTCATCATTTACAAACAAAGCCTTCTCATGCAGGATACTTCCTAGCGTAGAGCATCTCTTTAGAAAAGGTTGTTGCAAATCCTCATTAATCTTTACATCATAACCATACCCACTGCAGCTATTATAAAGCAAATCATCTTCAAATGATTCATTGATCACATCAGCTTCTACTTTATGGAATCTTCTTCCATGTGAAGAACTCGGTGCATCAAAAGGTACATCAATGTTGAAACTTTCTACAGCAGGAATTTCACCATCAAAAAAGTTATCACCTTCCAATAAGCTATTGCTATTATGCATCAACAAACTATTATGCTTTCTCATCACAGTGGACGTGCACTTGGCATAAGAACCATCCAATAAGTTGCCAGAATAACCAGTCTGAAGAAGAAAGTCTCCCTTACTTTGTTTCTCTTTGAAAATTGTGACCCCTAAGTAATCAACATCTTCCCTGTTGGATTGATGACAGTCACCTTCAATTAGATTGTCTTAAGTAGAAAAAAAGAGATCTAGGCAATCCTTACGATTGTGGTTTCTAAACTTTGACATATCTGCATCAAAGATATGACAACAATCTACAAATGTTTAAAAGAGAAAGCAAACCACTGTAGCCTATAAATCATTTAAGCAATTTTTTTCTGTAAAATAAGGACCACATTTTAATCTTAAATATATGCAATGAAGAAAGGCGAAACCGCAAAAGTAAATGGTCAAAATTAATCAGACAAATTTATTGCAACTGCAAAGGAAACTATTTGATAAACAAAGGTATAAACTTCACCTGATACTGCTAAAATGATGTTGATCTTCTACCATGTATGTGGCTCCATTGGAGGGATCTACGGTAAGAATAGATAATAGAAGCATAAAAACCAGTAATTCATTGTACTATATATCAATATGATGCAGTGGGAGGATATACCACAAGCTACGTTTTCCTCCCAGAATTGTTTGATGGCCTTCACAATGAAGTTTAGTATAGGAGCCCAATCCTTAAAATGTGAGGGAAAAACAGACAATCAGATTTATGTAGTGTGCATGGTTATGATAAAATAATTCATAGTGAAATTCCAATATGGGAAACAAAATCTCTGATCATTATTGCTTCTTGGAGTTAATTTACACCACCCAGAGTACATGAAGTATAACATAAAAGCCTGAATCTAGACCAAAACCCTACAAGAATTGTTTGATGGCCTTCTCAATGAAGTTTAGTATAGGAGTCCAATCCTTAAAATGTGAGGGAAAAACAGACAATCAGATTTATGTTGTGTGCATGGTTATGATAATATAATCCATAGTGAAATTCCAATATGGGAAACAAAATCTCTGATCATTATTGCTTCTTGGAGTTAATTTAAATTTACACCACCCAGAGTACGTGATGTATAACATAAAAGCCTGAATCTAGACCAAAACCCTACAAAAATCATTTATGGAAACAAGAATGCAGTCTCGCCTCATTGATGTACTGAAAAGATAAAATAAGTCATGAAAAGGGAAGCCAAGAAAAGCTATACCTTAAATTTAACAGTTTTTGATGGCTCAAAGGCCAAATCATACAAAGATCGGGGGCAACTCAAATTCAAGAGATAAGCTGGACATGGTTGACACCTGGTTCTCTTCTTGTTTTGGAACTCTTCATCAGTATTCCATGAGTTCAGATGCTCAAACCTATTAGCCAGTTGACGCATAAGCTTGTGAACTGGGCCCTTGCAAACAAATTGTGAGTTGGCATCTAACCATGTTAAGGTCAACAGTACACATGTTTAAGGTTTTTTATTCTTTTCAAACATCAACATGTCTATTGTCCACTCTACAAATAATACACTATTTAAAGTAGTAGTCACATGGATACAGACATACTGCAAGGCCTGCAAAAATGCACCAAAAGTTAGGGGAGGGCACCCAGAAAGAATCTACATGTAAGCAAGGGTAAGATGAGATAAACAACTGACTTTTTAAATTAGAAATATGAGTCACCTTCGTATCCACAGTATTGCAAGGACCAGATATATATCCAGAAAGCTTTATGATATCATTCTCAACTTCTAAATTGTGAAGAGAGCTTGTGACTTCTACTCCAAAGCCACTGGTTACAAGTGACAGAGGAGAAGAAGCAGAATGGGTGCAAAAGAGCTCATCCTCTCTATATATGTAAGGTATAAAAGAATGTTAATAAACCAAGAAAAAGAAGATTCAACTTGCTTTGAAGTGATGCAATATACCTTTCAATATCAACAACTTTGAAGGAAATATTTGGGCACACGAGTGCAAGCCACACTACACAGTTCTTGATTGATTGCAGTACCTTATTGGGACTTCCAATTCAGAGATGGAACTCACTAGTCAATCCAAAAAGTTGAAACATAGCCATAGTTTTCATACAAGGTAACTATGACTTCAGAATACATATGACTTGTATGGTGGAACAAGAGAAAAAGAACCTGGATTGCATGTATTTTCTCTGAACTGGTTGGTTGTAAAATAAATCACGGATAACAACTGACAGAAACAAGGTCTTAATTAGCAATCAAGCCATCATGCTAAAAGAATGAGAAAAAAATGTCATCATCTAGAAAGGAATTTCTATCCGGACAAATGTAATGAATATGGGCAGATATTGAAGATTGCTCAGTGAGGAAGAGAAATTATAAGAGCAAATAATTTAATTGCAACCAAAAGGAAAGATTTATTTTCAAATGGGGGAAGGAAGCCAAATTAAAAATGGTCTAATCTAGCTATAAATCAAGTAAAAGATTGCCCTATAATGGCAATCAATGGTCCCAATTAAACAGCCATTCCATTTACTAGATGAGATTTAACAAATAAAACTGCAATTCATAGCGAAAATTAAGTTGCTCTAAGAATCTAGCATTATAAATAAATAGTAATATTTAAGGAAGGAATGCTATCAGGAAATATTATTTCCACAAAATCAGCTTCCAAAATTTTCCCTCTGGTTCCTTGAAAAAAAAATGAAAATAGTAAAATTACAAATCGCTTATTTTTCTAAAGCTCTCTTAGATAACTCAGAAAATAAGTTATTATTTCTTTCTCAAAACAACTTGAACCAAACATGCATTACTAATTTTGATCATTAATTTAGACCATTTGTTATGTACTTATGTTGTCCACATTAACTTCATTTGAGTTTCTCGTGTGTGCATGTTTGTATATGTAGTGTCCTGGTGTCCCATATTTTGGACATTAACCATGTTGGAGTGTCTGTGTCCCGGTTGTATCTAGAGTCCATGTCAGAGTCTATATATACTTCATAATTAGTACCAATACCAACATGTCAAAATATGTGTTATGATACCAACCAGCTACAAAATACGTGATAAACAATTGATTATAAAATTTAGCAGCTCAGAATTCAGATGGCAACTATCTTTTGTGAAAGAAAAGAGGAAGAGAAGGAAGATTGAAGAATCCCATAAACCCTAGCTAAATAAAAACCAGATAATTAGTAGAAATGTAGAGCTAAAGGAAGAATAACAAATTCAATCCACAAATAAAATTAAGTAAAACTAATATTCCTCTACTAATTAACCAAGAAAAGCAGCAGATTTATGGAAATATGAATGGCATCTAAGCATTATTAAGTGTCATTTTCAGCATACAGGGAAAAAAAAGTAACTGTCAGATTCACCTAAAGTATTACCTGTGGTGCCCATTTCCTTTCTATCATCATCAATACCAAGATATAAGCACTTGCACCCCTGCAGACAATATAGAAACACAAACCTTGCATCAATAGCAACAATGATACGAATAATGTCTCCCTGAATAAAGCATAGGAAGTTATCCCCACCTTCAATACTTTTCGATATCCATTTGGCCTTCCATATGTTTTCGTCACAATTTCCAGCAAAGAGACTTCAGATATGGAAGCTAAAACTTCCCCGCGAAAACCGAAGTTCTCACTCGAGGCATTCAGGTCAACCAAATTAAGAAATTTTGATGTTGCTGCTTGTTCAATATACATACATAATAACATTATCAAAGGCGGCAAGGAAACTGAAATTCATGGAAGAACTAATTAAAAAAAAAAAAAAAAAGGCTCCCTTCTTTTCTTACATTTTATGCAATATAGGCTAATAAAAAGCCACTCATGTAGCTTCTTGGATGTTGAGTTTGAAACATTGCAACAGACTGCAATGGTCTGATCACTTTAGTTACCTTTATTAACTAACTTTTAGAATCAAGGAACGACAAACTCCTTTTAATACAATTTTCCAAACACTGACCCCAAGGACAGCTGCATATACGAACTAAAAGTATTGTAACTGAGAAATTTAACAAACTATAATCACCTCCACAAAAGAAATTTGAGAATACAATAGGCAAGGTCACTCAGTCATCTGGCTTACTACATAAAGATAATTTTATCGCGTAACAAAGGACTGTTACAAAGTAGGAAAACCTTAAAACAATAAAAAAAAATCTATTTTAGGCGCTCTAATCACAACATACCTTTCGTTTCTTTTAATGAACATAGCTTGAACACTGCTGTGTTCAGGAAACGACCACCAAAAAAATGGAGCATGCAGGCACAACAAATGCACCAACTAGTCGCAAGTTAACATGGTAGAAAAAAGAAAGAAACAACAACAATGAAATGCACACCATATCTTTCTCCCACCATTTCCATCCCATCTCGAGGGATTCCACTTCCTACAAACACATATATTGATCAAAATCATAAAGAGGCCAAAACCTAAATGTGCCATGTAGCTCCAAATTTTGAGCACAAAAAGATAAACAGAGATCCATTTCTACAAAAAGAACTATTAAAATTTTACCATCATCAACAACTTTCAAATAGCAGCTCCCAGTACTAACAAACACCGATACCTGAAACAGAAATAATAGACAGACAGCTCAATTGGTATAACCCAAATTCTCAAAGCTAATGAACTTTTAACTTCTCTGTCTCTCCCTTTGTGGCACGAGCATCGAGGCTATTGAAAACTAGTTCCTCGACGACACGCGTGAAGTCGACGAGGAAAATGCCCGAACGCAGTGAGCTACGCACAGCCTCCGACAATAACTTTATGCTCGCCATTAAGCCCCCGCCGCCGCTGCGATTAGGATGAACATGCCCGATAGGTTCCTCGCCTCGCCGGCTCCTAGGGTTTCTGATCGGACGGTATCATTTGATCGGAGAAAACCTCGCGGAGAGAGCTCAGCGTGTTGCTATTTTCGAATTCTGCACAGAAATGGCGGTTTCTGCATGCGAAACTGAAACAATTGTATGGTATTTCAGTGATATATTTATTGGATGAAATCTTAATTATTAAAACTATTTAACTTATTTTATTAAAAATACTATAAAATTAATATTTTAAAAAAATAGACACTTTTATGTTGAAATTCAATAGAAAGAATATCTTTTCTATGGCTAGAGTTCTCTGCATCATTGTAATCCTAGGTAGTGCAAATTGTGATTATTATTTATTAATTGGTCCCTATTTTGACTTTTACATAAATACAAAAAGGTTTTGTAAGTAATAAAAATTATTATCTTTGTCCGCTTCTATTTCTTAGAGAAAGAAGATATCATAATTGTTTCCTTCATATTTCTAAACTAGAAAGTTGAAAACAGAAATTAGCTACTTAATTATTTATCTATATAAAATATAAATATACTCACTTTCACATCCGTCTTTTAGATATAATGTTTTTATTTTTTTGTGAACTATAAATAATATTTTATGTTTTCATTAAGTTAATTTATTTATACTGCAGAAAAAAAATATTTATTTCGTACTCATTTGAAATATTTTAGGTATAACTTTTATCTTTAGTTTATTTTAGGATAATATTTTGTTGACTCCTCACAATCTTTGAGTTATGAGAAATTCTCATTATGATGTTGCCTTAGTCAATGTTAATACTAATTTTTGGAGGCTACTTCAACTAAAGTACTCCTATATGGTCAATATGATATATTGACTTTATTATGTCTAGAATTGATTTAATTTTTTTTAAATCGTGCTATTTTCTATTAAAAGTAAAAAACTTATGTTGTTAACTTTTAATTTTTACATTGATTACACACATTTTTGTCATATAAATGCAAAACCAAACACATCCATGTCATTGCACCAAAATCTTGAAGCATGACACATGAAATGCTTAATACATGTCAATAAATTTCCAAAAATTAGAGAACCCACAATTTGTTGGTACTAGTTGCGACGATTTTAACTTTCTTAAGCTGTCTACTATTTTGTAATCAAAGCACATTCATCATCCCATATTATATCTATATTTATGCAACTTATATTGACCTCCAACTATACAAAAAGACGATTGGTTTTATTCACAAACACACAAAAAATATAAACTTTTCAACCAAACTACCACGTACATAATAGTAAAATGAAGACCTAATATAAACGACATTCCAATAAGTAGTTAACATTGGTTTGTCAATGTGAGTCAGTAACTAAGTTGAGTTTTATGGTTACCTAAATTTTAATGTGATTAACAATTCTGTTTCCTTCATATTAATTTGTCACTCCTTAACTATCTAACATTGTTTATTTTGGGTATCATCATCTGAGATAATGTAGACATGTTTGCATAAGATATTTTTTTATCCTTATTAAATTTCATTTCATCCTAGATCCGTACATATAAGAAAGTGTGTGCTTAATGAGCGTTAAAAAATTTGATTATGAATAAAATTGATTTTGGTTTATAATTTATTTTGAAGTTATGTGATTTATGCATGTTTGGGTGATTTTGGTTATAATTTATTTTGAAGTAAAATTTAATATATTTTTTTTATCTAATGTAGAAGTTACATAAAATTACTTCAATTCAAAATTAATTCCAAACTCATAATCAATTATGAAATCATCTCCAATATAAACCCAAATGTATAAAAAATTATCTAAAACCAATTATGACTCCAAATCAGTTTTGCAATATGAACATACACTCGAAGTATATTAAGTATATTTCAGCATGAAGTAAATTGGTAGCATGCGTATTACTCTTAAACAAACATAAACTCTCTCGCAGGGGTAATGTGCCTTGTGACATCAACCTCAAATTATAATAATAATAATAATAATAATAATAAAACCATCGTTAATAGTGTGATACACACATTTATTACATTTAACTTTATTTGTAAATCTTTTTGCTGAGCGCTAGAATGTCATTACATATGACCTAAACCATCACCACCAAGCCCAGTTGTGTTTTGAGGAGGAAACCACTGTAAGAATATCTCAGATCTTAGTCAAAATCAAAGTCAAACATCTCGTACCAATTTATAAAACAAGCTTGTGCCTATGTGGTTTTTCATCATTTTCCTTACTTTTAATTAAAAACTGTTCTACAAAAATAAATTCAAGATATATAAATTATACTTTTTAATATCCAACTAAACACACGCTGTTACAATAATTAATTTTTGTCTTGTATGATATTTAGGTTGTGCAGTTTAAAATATTAACTCTTCTTCCTCTATGTCAACTTTTATATAAACTATATATACTCCCTAGCTAATTAGAATAGAATAGAATAGAGTATGAGTGAATCGCACATTCTGTTGTTAAAAAATAAAATAGAATAGAATAGAACCTAAAATTTAAAGAATATTTTAATTTCATAAATATTAAAATAAAACAGATTAATTTCATAAATTTAAAGTGTTGCAGTAAACATTACTGTTGAGTTTGTACAAAATTTTATTTCTGTTGAGTGGTGTTGACAGAAATATCTCAAATATGTAATTATTATTCTTTTTGAATTCGAATGATCACATCATGACATCATCCTAAAGTTTGGTCAAAATGAATATCAAAACAACAGCAGTTAAAATAAATGATAAAAATACTAAATAGTAAACATTATAAAATAAATTTTGTTAATAACTACCAATTTATAAAAGTAATTTCAGAATAATTTACAAAACATGATTTTTCTTCTAACAAATGTATTCAAAGTTCAAACAATTCTGACAGTAAAAAAGCAGAATTATGGTGCTTTGAAATTTGTAAGAAGGTTGAAAAAATTACTACAGTAGTTGAAAAATGGAGGCAACGGCACAACACAAGAACGTTACAATGGCCGATCTGACCTAGTTTGACAGAAATCAGAAAAGTGAGTGATTGGCGTGTGTTCAGTTGCGTGCGTGTTTGCGGAAACAGAACTAATCCAAATTCCTTTCACTTTCTGACATCTCTCGTAAAACATAAAATAAAATATAAAAAAAATACAAAACTAAAAGTAGAAATAAAATAAAAAGAGAAAATTCTTTGATTTTATATTTTTCCTCACTCACGCACGCCCTGGATTTTCTTCCCCTACGCCTTCACCTTCACCTTCACCACCACCACCTATTTCTTATTTTCTCTCTTCTCGAAAACCCTAATTCATACGTCGCCGTTTTGTCTTTCTCTCTGAGTTCTCCACAGGATCAGGTACTCGTGGACCTCCTTCTCTGTCCATGCTTCCAAATTCGATCCTCAATTTCGTTCAATTCTGATTGATTCTCCTTAATTCCGTTGAATCCAGATTCAATTCCTGATCCATTCCCTTTCTGAATTTAATTGAAAACGTATCGAAATAAGAGTGTGTTTTTTTTTTTAACGAACACGAAGCTCTGTTATGCATGACTTTGCTGCTTTGGATACATAATAACTCTCTGAATTCAAAATTGCTCGTGTTGTTTGCTGAATTATGCATCCACGTGCACGCTCTTTTTTGGTTTCCTGAAGATTAGTGCTTTCTGTTTTGTTGTTCTGTTTTTTGTTTTCGTAATTGAGATAAATTGAATTGATTGTGCTAGATTTTGATTTTGCTTTGGCTCCTCTTTTTTTTTTTTTTTTTTCTGGTTAGGAACCGAAGCGTTGGAATGGGAGAATATGATGATAATGGCGATGAATCGAATTTCCATTTCCTGATGTGAGGAACAAAGCATCAACACCTTGGCTAGGTTCTTGTAGGGTTTGTTGAGAATCTTATAGTTTTTTTTTTTCTTTCTCGAATTCTTCTTCGCTTGATCGGGAATTGGAATTGTGAGTTAGATCAGGAAATAAGAGAGAGACATTTGATTGTGAATGGATTAGGAATTTAAATTGTCTGAAGATTTATTAATTGTTTTGTGAGAAGCAAGCATTGAATTGGATTTTACTTGAGGAGTAGTAGTATTATGGAGAACGTGTGTGATGTTAATCACTTGGATGCTGATGTTCTTTTGCCTCCTCGGAAGCGTCTTCTTGCTGGATTGAAAAAACAGAGTTCAGACGGTGATGCTGCTGCATCCCCACCTATGGTTGTTGCTTCTTGTGTTACAACAGTTTCTGAGGTTGCTTCCTCTTCCTATTCCAGTGAGTTTGAAGCCAGGCTTAAGAATTTGTTGGGTTCTCATTCTGATAACCCTAACCTTACCCCTGAGGAGGTTGTGGAGGCTTCAAAAGCTGCAGCAGTGGCTGCATCTAAAGCTGCAAAGGCTGCAAGAGCTGCGGCCAAGGAGAAGGCCGAGACTGCAGCAAAGGCAGTTGCAGCTGCCAAGAGGGCTTTGGATTTAGTTTCCTCCTTCTCTGAAGAGGCAGTGAGCAGCAAGGAGAGGAACCTAAAGAAGAACAAGCTCAAGAAGCACCTCCCAGTTCATCTCTTGTACAAAAAATACCAGCCCATTGAAAATTGTGGGACTGATGAAGAATTGGCCAGGAAGTTACATCGCGCCATGAACAGTTCTCCTAGGATCTCAAAGAATTCTCCCAATTCAGACTCAAAAGGGAGTAAACACAAGAAGCCCAAGAACTCTTCGAGTTTTGAAATGACTGAGGTTTCTGATGCCCGCATGGCACTTGGGCAGGATTGCTTATCTTTGAACAATGGGCATGCAGTGATGAGTAAGGTTGATTCTGAAGGCTCCATTCAAGAAGTGTGCTCAAACAAGGAAGATAAGAAGAGTCAAATGGAGATAACAGATAATGGGGAAGCAGAGTCAAGCCAGTCAAAGGAGAAAAACACAGAAGATTTGTCTTCTGTAGGTAGGAAGAGAGGGAGGGTGAAGCTAAAGAAGTTGCCCTTAAGCATTTGCACCTCCAAAGATAGGGCACAGCCAAAGGAAGGTGTGAGAGCTAGAAGTGCTCCATTGACTGAGATGAACACTGGTGGCAATCATCATCCTGTTGGTAACATCCCTTTGTTTCCAATGGAACCATCGACTGAAAGAGTGATTCCAATTGAGGCTACAACAACATGCAAATGCCAGGAGTTCAAGGCACCGGCTTGTATCAAACAGAATAAAGCTGTGCAATCATAATATTCAGATTCAGATTTAAATTGAGATGACTGGGGGCTAGAGAACTACCATTACAGAAGTTGATAGCTGAGGTAGAAATCATCAAGTTTTTTTTTTTTTTACATATATGGTCTTCTTTTTTTGCTATCATCTTTGGTTCTGTAATGAATTTGAACTGACTAAATGTAAATTTAGATTTTTAGTTGCTTGCATTACTTCTTTCGGTTCAAAAGTTGTGCTTCAGGTTAATTGATGGCCAAGCTTGAGTTTAGATAGGAAGATGCCATGAATTGAACAGCTTTTCCATTTGTGCTGCTTATAAGCTTTTTATTCCATCTCGCATTTGTATTGAGAATAAAATGAGAAAACTTGTTAGTCTTCTATTCATGCTTTTACCTTATTGTTGATTTTTCCTTATGCTCAAATGTCAGCTGCTGGTGTTTTTCATTTGTTGAGTTATTAATATATTTATATATTTATCCCTGTACATTTTAAAAAGTTCATTTTTTTAAAATATTTTTGATTTATTTGTCAATTTATAAGTTTAAGATGATATAGCATTTGCTATTTTATTAACTTTACTTTTATCGTTATTTTTAAATTATTTTACTCATTTATAAAGGAAATTAAAGAGAAAAAAAATGAAAATAATAGAAAAATAAATAATTTTTAAAAACATTGATTATATTTCTTAATTCTCACACAATAATTAATAATTTATGAAACGGATTCATTGATCAGAGATTTAGAAGTTGCTCAAAATATTCTAGTTGATAAATAAAGTGTTCTATGATTATCCAATGAAAAGAAACGTAACTACTTTCCGGCATTAAATAGGTGAGTTATGAAACCTTTATTGTGACAACTTTTGGAGAGATTTGTTCAGTAGTAGTACATTTTTTTACGCGGTCAGTCACTTGTAGTAAGTGTTACTCACTTGATTGTAGTACTAGTATTTAATAAAATTTTAAATATATTTGGGGCGAATACAAAGCAGCACCCTTAGAACATAAATTAATTGAAATGAGAATTTTTTATTAAAATGTGTAAAAACTCATATTTTTTTATGTTCT
Source organism: Glycine max (assembly GCF_000004515.6). Taxonomy (NCBI): domain Eukaryota; kingdom Viridiplantae; phylum Streptophyta; class Magnoliopsida; order Fabales; family Fabaceae; genus Glycine; species Glycine max. Next base: position 6,495,262 of record NC_038247.2, read on the forward strand.
CACATGAACTTTACACTAAATAATTTTTCATTTTAATTTCTTAATCAATATCCTTAAAACATTCTTAGAAAAACTATTTTATTAAAATCAACCAACAACTGATATTGACTATTGCATGAGGGTATCGCAATACAACCTCCATTCTTCTGACAGCTATTAATAGAGTAGTTAGTGGCATTGATGATAAAGCCTTGGTATTTTGATTACTTGATTCGAAGGGATGTTTATATTATATGCTTGTCTAAAAGTAAAGAATGGGTTCATTTTCACTGTTTTGCTTTTAGCACAGTAGTATTTTTTTTTTTTTCTGGTACCAATCTTTTGCTTTTTGAGATGACTATTCCCTGGAGATGCTGAAATTAGTATCGCTAATATAAACTAGGCCTAACATTTGGATTTGCCCTTTTTTTTTTCAAAAAATGACTTGATGTTTTTTTTTAGATAGACTTGAAATTGAGGATATAAAACTTTGATTTTAGTATTTAAGGCTGAGATCGACGGAAAATGATTTTCTTTGGAACATGAGAGAAAATTACTTTATTTTCCATACTTTCGTATATTTTTAACCTCGTTTTATAAGAAGTATTTGAAAAATTCAGATATAGCTTCATGGCGTTTTTGTCACATGAATGAATAGATAAATGCATTCATTTATTATAAAATGCTGACACAATAAAGATGTGGCTTGACACTTCTTTGCAGAGCATTAAATCCATGTATACTAATAAGCTTACAAGCAAGTATTTAATATTACTATTAAATGCAAAGAATTTATGATAACATATTTATTTACATTGTTGTAAAAATATCAAAAGAAATACTTAATGATAAAATATATATAAGGTAAAAATATTAATTAAAAATAATAATGTATGAGAAAATTGAAATTATTTTTTTAATAAAATATGTATTCCATGTGTTTGATTTATTTCAAAATAATAAATAACTATAGAATATTTCTAGTATAAAATATAAATAACTTCCCCTTATTTATTGACCATAAATTATTACAAACACATAGAAGAGAATAATTTTTTTTTTATAATTTTCATTAAACAAAAATTATACGACTAGTTAATACTAGTAGTTATGATTTGTGAACGTGGGAAAGCCCTAAACACATAAAGACTAGAAAGTAGAAACTGTTTGTCACTTTCCTGCAGGCACTGCACAGGTAAAGAAAGAACTAGCTAGATTCATGTCAAAAGTAAAATGGCAATGAGTAAGAGTAACAAGTTGGTTGCAGTGACTTGAGTAAATAAAACAAGTGTCTAACCATTGCTGAAATTTACTGACGTGGAAAGAGGTGCTGCGTTTCTTACTACTTCTTCCGTCGAGTCACTGAATCTTTGGATAAGCACATACACCAACCCCAACCATAGACAGTGATATCAGAATTATCCTCCAACAATCAATATATACGTATTTTTTTATTTTATAAAAAGCTTGAAAAATTAACATTTTCCTTTTCCTTTATATATCATAATGAAGCTTATGATTGAAGTAGTAGTATTTTTACCGTTTGAATGATATTGTTAAAACAACATACATAAAACCTCTATTGTTTTATAAGTTATTAGTATTCGAAGGTTATGAATTGAGTTTTCATGATAGTTGTTAAAAACTTGAAGCTGAGCTTTCGAAATGGTTAGACATGTTCTTATTTTCTGTAATGAGGTCCATGGTAACGGGTAAGTACCAAGCAGAGGTGTAAACGCTACAAAAAAAAAATCATAAAGAGTACACAATTTTCAAACGTTAGGACTATTTCCATATAGTTATTGTTAAATAAAATTTAAAATATTTTATTCAGATATTGTGATTTTACACTAATACTATGATATATTATATTAATCAACATTAGATATGCATGTATTGTGTTAATCATTTACTGGAGACTCAAAACATGTATAATGATGAAATAAAATTACATCATTTTTGTTAAATATAAGAATTAAAAATGAATAACATTGTTATAGGAACTCAAACAAAAAACCTTGAGCTTATCATGAACTAAAAATTTATCTTTCAAACATTTTTTTTTATGATTGACTAAATTTATTGGGAAATCCAAAATCCTATCCAAACACATTGAATCATTGTGCAACTTAATTATTTTAAATCTATACTACTTAAATAGTTTATTAATCACTCCAATGCTTAATGGAAGTATTTTATATCTTTGTAAAGAAATATAAAAATATTTAATAATACTAAAATAAATAGCTATTATTATGATATAATATAATTTTATTACTTACCTAGCCACTTTAATTTAATTGTTTATGTTATGTTCAGATAACTTTAATTTTCTTTATTAACTCAAAAGTTTATTGACTATTTGTTTGATAAGTTTTTTTAAATAGTTTTTAATATTCTTTCAAACATTATTTGAAGTAATATTTTTTAAAATGCTAGTTTCTATTTTTCTATATTTTATTCTCTTTTTATTCATAAAATATTTATTCAATTTTTTTATTATCCTTTTTAAATATATCATTTATATCATTTTATATTTTTTAGTTACTTTAATAATTATTTTTATCAAACACTTATAATTTAATAAATTAACTTACAAACTTTCTACTTAACTTTTCAGTTAGTCTTATCAAACATATCTTAATCTCTTTTTAACTCTCTTTCATCTATATCAAACAATCCCACTTTTCAATCTCTTTCATCTCTTTTCACCCCTCACAGTTGGATTCCTTTTCATCCATCTCTCCCAAACATAATCTCTCTCAAAACAGCTAGAATGAAAAAAATTGGAAAATGGCCGTTGGATTTTCTTGGGCCCATTCCATCACTGTTCTTAGGCTCCTAGCTGTGCTAGCATCATTTCAATCCAGCTCCATTTAAGCTTTAAAGCTTAAACCGACAAAAAAAAAAACAGAAAGAGTAAAAAAGGGTTGAATGTAGCTTTTATCCAAACGAAAGACAGTTACGTTGAATGTAGCTTTTATCCAAACACACCCTAGTAACCATCTTCAAAAGTGTTGAGTCTTGCTTAACACTGACACATATAACATGGTTGTTGACAAGATGCTAAAACTAAAAAATTAAAAGGATAGAAAGTCCTCACATTAGAATCAACAAATTCATTTCTCCTATCCTGTGTTTTATACTATGAGTCCTGACTTCAATGGTGAAAAAGGGAAACACAAGAATGAACGTCATGCCATGACTTACAAGTTACAACATGTGAACAATATACACGCAAATTCTGCTGTCAGATATCTCTGAAGGAACAAAATTCTTTACTGATTTACATCTTTGTAGTTAATAATCCAATAGAAAGAATCTTATTAAAGTTTAACATAAAAAGGAAAAAAAAATCACAATCAATAGTGGTTCATGTGGAAGGAGGGGCGTAAAGATGTGACTTAGATTTTGACTCTGTCAAAACACAGTTCACCCCTTCACTTTCCCACCCTGATTTTAAGTTTGCTCATCACAACATCTACCTTTTCCACAGCAGATTCATTTCTCATTTCATTTGGAGGAGATTCCATGCAGTTCAGCCATGGGTGTTGCAGGCACTGTCGCGCGGTTGGTCGCTTCTCTGGCGCAAAATCAAAGAGTGGTAGAAGAAATTCTGAAAACTCTTGAGCATCATTCACTGAAAATTTATATTTATCAGTCAACAATTTGTCAAGTGGACAAAATTTTAGCCTTCGAATCCTTTTTAGATCCCCATGCCTGTCAAAGAAATCCTTGGATTGAGCTCCAGCAGTAGCGATCTGCAACCGACAAGAATTAGATATGTCTAGAATAGGAATAGATCTTCAAGAAATAATATAAGCATACAGTGGGAGTGTACTCTCACCTTCCGCGGCATCTTTCCAAGGAGTTCCATCATTAGGGCAAGGTGATCCTGAAAAATCAACACAATGCAGAGTTTATTATTCTGGTATAAAACAATCTGAAGGGTAGAAACTTGTGTTCAACAACTTTAGACAATCACAAGTCTACTACATTAATGATCATTAGTGATATTTTTTGGAATAAATCAAAGCGTAGTTCTGACTCCAGCAATTGCAGTTAAAATTTTATGTTAATAGCATGGAACTCATGATGCAAACAACTAATCTAGACCCTTTTCTTTTCAACAAGATCACCCAAGAATAAAAAAGCTTTAATGGTGGAAACCACAATTTGATAGTTTTCTTACTTTGGCTATTTCAAGAGTTATTAATCACAGATCACTCCGGTGAAACTTTGAATTTCATCCTTTGATTATACAAACTCGTTTTCAGAAATATAAACACAACCAGAAATGGTTCAGAACCAGAAAACATATTTTTAGTTCCACTCACAACAGGGCTGCAGCCTGTAAAAGGATCATAAGTAGATAGAAACAATGAAGACTTTTAGATAAATTGTCACATTAGATCGTTTCCAATAAAACATATGATCTGGCAAAAGAAGAAAATAAAAAAAATATAATCCAGGCACTTGAGACCGTATTATACAGTTACTATCAAAACTATTTTATCACGACAAATGCAAAAAATGCTCAAGTGGTGTAGAAAATTTGTCAACCTGACATCTGATGTACTGGTTTAACAAGGTGATTCACTGAATTTTGTTCTTCTTATATATCTTGTTATCTTTAACATATCCCACAATAAAAGCAATATAAGTGTATTTATATGTATTAATGACAAAAGATAGCATGATTCTACCATTTTTTCATATCGTTTCAGAAATCAGATAGTCATGCCACACTAAACAGATCACGTGCTTTGCACCAAATTGAAGCCAAAGGAACCACCATAAAAAAGAGTTATGTTCCAACCAAATGCGCCAGCATAAGTTGCATGTTGCCAAAACTAATAATCAAGAATTAGTTATAGCACCTATTCCACACCCAAACCTCCTCTCGAAAACTTATTCATCAAATTATCGAATGAAGTATAAATATTTTTATCTTTCAATAATGGCAAAGAAATCTAAGCTAGACAGTCTGTGCTAGAACATTTATCATAAATACAAGCATAAGATGAAGAAAGCAATTAAACCATTATAGTTTATTAGTGAAATTATCATACCTCATCCTCACTAAAACCTTGTCCGCCCTTGGGTGTAAACAACATATCTCCAGTGGCAAGTTCAAAAGCAATGCAAGCTAAAGACCACATGTCAACGGAGAAGGAATAGCCAGCCTTTAGTATAACTTCAGGTGCTCTATACTGCCTTGTCTGTATTTCTTCTGCAAACTGCTTATCAGCCCAACAAGCATTTCCAAAATCTACTATCTTGCATCTCACATCAATCCCATCGATATTTCTACCAGTCTTTGCAACATCTCCTGTTCCTCCCATTGATGCTCTTCTTCCAGATATCTTAGCAATTGCTGTCCTTGCTCTCCTTTTCAACCTTTTCTCAATAAGACTTGTAACTCCACCATTCGTGTTTCCCTCAAGCCGCTCTAGAATTGGGGAGAGTCCAGATCTTGAAGGGTCTTTGGCAGGATCAATGGTTGAACATAGAAGAATGTTTTCAGGTTTTAGATCAGTGTGGATCATACCAAGATCAGTATGTAAGTAATCCAAACCAATCAACACACACTTGCAAATCTCTCTAACTTTATTCAATGGAAGACCTTTATAACGGTTATATCTGATCAGGCGAAGCAAGCTATCGCCAAGAAACTCAAGAACCATGCAAAGATGCTGTCCATTTGGACCAGTGTGCTTAAAGTGGTCAATCAATTGAATAACAAATTTGGAATTTGACGGATCACGGTCAGCAATGGATGAAAGAAGATTGATCTCATGAAGGGCAGCCTGAGCAAACTGGGCCGAACTTTTCTGGATCTTGAGAGCAACATATGACTGAAAACGACAATCTTAAAATTAGATAAGATATGAAGAAAAAAAATACACTGGTGCACAAAAATAATAACAAGAAATTATCATTGGATGGGGCAAAAGGTAAACTCTGAGAAAACATGCACACCCATACATACATGCTTCACCTTCATAGAAGGTTTTTGAATTAAACATAAATACATGAACAAAGGATGAACTTGGGCATGGTTCTTGTAATCAATGCCAGGAAGACTATCGTTTCTATGTGGAACCACCCCACATGTATCAATGGAGAGTGTCATTGTGCATATGCTGTAAAACTTAATCATAATTTATTCTTTCTTTTGGTTTGCCCCCTTTTTGCTTTCTAAATTCAAGCTATAGCAAGATCCTACAAGTTAAGTGACTTACGGTAGCACAAGCCTTGGATCCATAAAGATGGCAGTTATACACATAAAAGACTCGTCAGTTTTAACACTCACCGAATCAAAATCTAACTTCAAAACGACAATCAGTTATTACCATTCCATATACACGTTCAACTAAGTTAAATACATATCTATTTTTTTTAGAAGAAATACATATCTATTAAACACAGAAAACAATTTAATATCACGGTTACCAAGGTGCTTAATCCACAAAAAGCACCAAACAGAATCAAACGGCTCAAACAAGTGCAGCAGGGGCACATTTATTGCACCTTTGCATACAGACAAATCTATCAGCCATGTAAAACCATTCGCCATTTTCCGCTACTCCAGCATGCATAGATTTCATTTTGTGACACATGTTGAGCAAAATAAGGAATCATAGATTCATAGAGCCATAGTGGCAATCAATATCAAGAAGCCAAATAATCTCAAAACAGAAAACGACATCATAAATATGTCAGGAGGAAGTAAACAAAAACCGAAGATCTCGGAACCTCCGCAACATAAGCAAATTCCAACCAACAAAACACGCACAACAAGTAACACACACCGAAATCTTCAAACCCAGAATCCAAAACAAAAATGGGTGGTCTCAAAACGACACCTTTTGAAGAAAACAATTTAAAAAAAAAAAAGACAAAACAAAAAGAAAAAAAGAGAAGGGTATGAAACATACCTCAGTTTTAGTATCGTAAGCGAGCCACACGGTGGAAAACTGACCCCAACCCAACTTTCTCTGCGCTATGTACCTGCCGGCGGCGAACTGATCGGCGACTCTGACGGCGTGGTAGCCTCCTTTCCGGTAAGAGTCGAATCCCTCATCGTCTTCCTCCGACCCAGATGACGACGAACACGACATCACCTTCTGATCTATTCAGATTCAGCAAAAAAATAAAAAATAAAATCTGATTTTGGTTTCAAAGTTTGCCCCTTTTGATAATATTTGTTTTGTTTTGTTATCACTCAGAAATTGCTTGGACGCGAAGTCTTTGTTTTGGAAGATGGAGTGTTATTGTATTTGCGGTGTGTGTGGCCTTTGCGAGATGCAAGCAATTCCACTTTTTTCTCAGTGTTTTCTTTCTTCAAGTGATCATATTCATGTGTTAGCTGTGAAATGTGGGTCTTGTATTTTTCGCACTCTCCGTCTAAATTTTCATAGCCCACCCTCTTTTATTACGCTTATGCCCTTCGTTTTCCGCGGTTGGTTTACCTCTGACACTGACTATTTTCGGGATTCAATAAAATTGCAACTGTTTCCAAGTGAGGTGGAGTAATCATCCTTTTCCAACAGGTTTGTGGGTTCCTGTCATTTCCAACATCATGCACCTCTTTTTTCTTTTTTCTTTTTTCTTTTTTTTTTATGTGTGGCTTTTTTGTTTTTTTAGCGTTCACAGGTAGTAATTAGCTAGATAATTATCGATAATTTGAAGAGTTAAAACTAGGAAGTTTTAGTTAATTTATTTGGTTTGAAATCTTGTGGATTTGATTTGACTGATTGGTCTAGTGTGCCATCAATAATGTTGAACTAAAATTTCACGTATTTAATCACTTGATTTTTTAGTGGTAGTAATTAGGAAGTATCTCGTGCGTATTATTCTTTTCATAATTGAATGCCTGGTTGATCATTTTCAAGGTCAGTCTCTTTCTAACCACTCACTTGATGAATACAAACATCTTTCGAACTACTTAATTTATTTAATGTCTAACTACAACTAATATATAACCGATAAACTACCATTACTCTGTAATTTATAAAGTACATCATCAAAAAGGAAAAAAATATCAGGTGGATCCCATTAACAGTAGTTTCTCCCTCTGGCACATGGCATGACAGTCACAAAAAAATGATTTATAAGTGTTTCATTAATTTATCCATTTTAATCGTTGTTGTATTTGTTACTGGAATTATTAATGAATATGTTATATGGTAAGCTTTTAAATTTTACTATCAATCATTCCTTTTCCTTTAAAAGATTTTTAATACACCGTATGAAGCTAACAATTAATAAGACTGTAAAAAGTAGTGGAGTAAATTGGAATAGGGATTCTATTCTAATTGCATAGATTTGTATAATTAGAAATAAAATCACGTGGAAAGTGATTTTTAATTTTGGAAATAGAATGGACGCCAGAAGTTGGAAAATGGTATGAAAGCCTACGTAATAATATTATGATCAACGAAAATTTTACTAAAAATTTCAATCAGATTTTATGACGGATCATGTTGTAAAAAATATATATTATGATGAGGGAAGAGAAACATAATATTTTATAAATTATCAAAGGACAACTTGTATAAAAAATATATTTTATAATGATGACGGATCCTACGTAATTTAGTTAATAATATACTATGAAGGAAAAAATTAATAAGAAATCCTATTCCTCAAAAATATCATTCAAACTCATTTCTTTTACAAATAAAATTGCATGACTTGTGAAATGAAATTCAAAATAGGTGGATGGATGAAAACACATAAGACTTTTCTAGTCTAAAAATTAACTTATATTTATAAAATAAGATATAATGTTGATGTAATAGTTAAAGGATGATGAAAGAAGAAAACACCAAAGAGATCGCGAGTTTAAATTTTTTTAACTAATATTTTTAATAAAATTAATATTTGTTGATAAAAGAAAATATATATATGTCTGAAATAAAATAAGTTTATTTCCATAAAAAAAAGATATAACATATATAAACAGTTACTATACATGTTATATTTTACTGATTTTTTTTACGAAAGTTATATTTTTATTGATGAATTAATTGTTGCATTTGTATTTCCATTAGAAAATAGGTAGAAAAAAAAAACTATGATCGGTAAAAATAATAAATCTATAGACCAACACCTAAATCTAGTCTTATGCAATAATTTTTCCTTCCCAGTAAGTCAACTTAAATGGGGGTATGGTATTAATTTTTTTCCGTCTTTTAATCCTGTTGTTAATCAGAGGAGAAAAACTTTGAGTGATTCAGAGTTTAATTGAAAGATAAGTAATTTAATAAGAAATTATTTTTATCAATGATCGTATTAACTATTTGATGATGAATAAATTGAGATTTCTGTGAAGGTTAGTATTCCTTCTAAAACATTTTTTTGCCGTTTATAAAATATTTGGATTTGCTTGGTAAAAAAGAAAAAAAAAATTAAACTTTTTTTTGTTTAATTATTTAAAAAGCAATTAATATTATATATATATATATATATATATATATATATATATATATATATATATATATATATATATATATATATCTTTTTACGCAATTAAGTAAGACAAAAGAAAAGTTTTAACTCTTTCTTTTTTCTTACCAAACAACATATGAAATTTATTTTGTTTTTCAATTTCCACTCTTTTTTTTCTTAATACTTTTATTTTCTGAAACCAAACATACCATTAGACATTGCAATTTGCACTTTAATAACTCCATGTATAATGGTCCGCTGCCTCTAACCCACACACTTAAGTGTTATTTACTTGATTAAATTATTGAATATAAGTTCTGTTTAAATAATTTTAAAAAAAAAGTATTTAATCGTTAAGAACAAAAAAAACCTAAAACATCCCTTGTCTAATAACTAATGCGATGAGGACACGCGGTAGTGATGAACTATTAGTGTAGTTATAAAAATCATATTAGGTCGTGAGTTTTTTTTTTATATTGATGGAAAAAGAAAGAGACAGAAAGAGACCAAGGTCTCAGATTGTGAGTTAACTACTCATATTATTTGTTGAGTGTGACATGTTAAAATTATCTTATTATAAATTTTTGATAAATGATTTTACTACTTAAAAAGTTGAAAAAGTAAAATAACAATTAACGAATTAATTTAAATTGGATGTCAAACATAAAAAACTGTTCAAATGTAATTTTTTCTTTCTTTTTTCTCCAACGCCTTTTGATTGCTTTGACATGAAATAGGAAAACTTGGTGGGAGCAGTAAAATGATAAACTTGGTGACTTTATACACTAAAATAGAGAGGTTACTAACTCCAAGATAGAGCTAAGCTAGGAATTTAACTTGGGTGAATTGACAACGGCTAACTAGAGGTTATTTTTTAAAAAAAATAATACTATAGTATACATAAACCAAAATTAATGAAGCAATCAGTTAATAAAAAATAGAGTCTTGTTATGATAAAATTGAGAGAGTTTCACCAAATATATATATTTTTAATTTTTTCATATGAAATTTATTCTCAAATTATTTCTAAAAATGAGATAAGTTATAACATCTGTTAGGACTCATAAGTTACAAGAATCTTTTAAGACTTATTATTATTATTATAACTGAAGTTGTAAAATTATTTATGATTTTAATTTAATTTTTTTTATTTATGATTTTAAAGTTGTTAGTATTTTTTTTTTATTTTACGACTTTGAAGTCATAATTTTTTTACATGTTTTAGGCTTTATTAATTACTTGTATTTTATTTTATTTTGTTTTAAATTTTATAAAAATTATAAATAACTTTATTTATTTAATTATTAAATAAATATTTTTAATTTTACTTGTTATTAGCTTTATTTAATATCTTGTATATTTTTATTTAATATGTTATATATTTTTTAATATGATTTTATTTAATATGTTATATATTTGTTAATATTGTTTTATTTAAAATATTTTACATTTTTTAATATTTTTTATTTGACATATTTTGTATATTTAAAATTTAGATAATCTTTTAATAATGTTATTGAATTTGATTTATTTTGTAAATGAAATAAAAAAGTAACTTAATGATATTTAATATATTTTTTTAATATCTGATTTATTTTAAATATTAAAATTTTAATGCAAATACTAAAATGAACAATTGGATGTGATTTGATGCATGGTGGAATGAAAGGTGTTTTTGGTCCCACGACTTCATGAAGTTGTGAAGAATGGCATGACTTCACTATTTGGTTTTTAAATATTATATTGTATTTTTTTAAAAAAAATATATGTTATAATATTATAAGTGTTAAGTATTTTAATAAATTATAAGTGTTAAGTTAATATTAATTTAGGGCTTTAAAAATTTAAATAAATTATTAGATAATAATATTTTAAAGTTTAGTCTTTAAATAAGCTATAAGTTTTAAGTTATTATTATTTTAGGGTTTAGTCTTTTAATAAATTATAAGTTTTAAGTTATTATTATTTTAGCGTTTTAGAAATTTAAATAAGTTATTAGGTAATAATATTTTAGGGTTGTTGACCAAGTATACAAGTTGGAAAACATTTTTAAAGTTTATCAACATCACTTTCGTTTTCTTAGAAGTGAAGACAAATGAGTTCAAAATTTAGGTTTATATTTTATGTTTGATCATTCGAAACGACGACAAACATTGAAAAAAGATCAACCACTACTCATATATATAATGAGATAAACGAATTAATTCCAAATAGACATAAGAAATGCTCATTGTATAGAAGTGAATGACATAGTCGTAATAACTGCTCATTCAAACAAATAGATGACTGATATAATTTTTATTTTTTATGTTTCTCTTTAATTTGTATTGTTCATTTTATATTAATGTATTATGTTATTTTTAACTTAACAACTACTTTTATTACTAAATTATTAAATATTGTTAATAGTAAATTCCTTTACAAAAAATAATTAATATTATTTCATAAATTATAAGTTAATATTAGTAACAAAATATTTTAATATTTGGTTTAAAATTTTAGTTTTTAAAATAAAATAAATATTAAAAAAATATATTAAATATCATTAAGTTACTTTTTTTATTTCATTTACAAAACAAATCAAATTCAATAACATTATTACAAGATTATCTAAATTTTAAATATACAAAATATTTAAATAAAAAAATATATAAAATACTTTAAATAAAATAATATAAAAAGTATATAACATATTAAATAAAATCATAAAAATTATACAAGATATTAAATAAAACTAACAAAAATTAAAATAAAAAATATTTATTTAATAATTAAATAAATAAAATTATTTATAATTTTTTAAAAATTAAAGACAAAAGAAAATAAAATACAAGTAATTAATAAAGCCTAAAATACGTAAAAAAAAAATTATGACTTTAAAGTCATAAAATATAAACAAAAACTTACAACTTGAAAGTCATAAAATAAAAAAAATACTAACAATTTTAAAGTCATAAATAAAAAAATTGAAATTAAAATTATAAATAATTTTATCAATAATAATAATTCATAACAAATGTTATTAAGACTTGTGACTTAAAAATCGTAACACATGTTATTTTATGACTTGTTTTATTTTTTTAAAAATAATTTAAAATTAATGACCTATAGGAAAAAATACCCCTATTTAATAAAACTCCCAAACATTAACTGGCACAAAAATTACGGAAGATTGAAATTTCAAATATGAAAAACACAAATTCAACAATAGAATATTTACAATAGTGGAATTGTCTTTTTCTTTCATTGCTCAATAAAGCCGAGTTTCTTTTTTGACAGAACTTTAGAGGGAGGAAACAGTGTTTCAATTGAAGACTGAAAAAGTTTTCAGACTTAAAAAAAAAAAAACCTGCAAGGCTGCAACCTATTAGTATATGTTTGAGTTGCCGTTGTGAGTCTTTAGAACGGCGTTTATAAAAAGATTAGAAGTGCGTCTTTTGCATTCGTTCATTGGATCAATCTGGAGACACGTCACTGCACAAATGAGTCACAACTCAAACATACCCTTAGATGTTAGAGTATCTTACTCTATTCACCAACTTGTTGATATTCAACTAAACCAAATTTAAGAATATATAAGGAACAAATTGTTATTTTTAAATTGTCTTGAATAACAAGGATTCTGTTGAAATTATGAAATGGTTCATGAGTTGTTGTGTTTCATTTTTTGCCCACGTTACATATTGGGCCAAGTTTCTTTCTCTCCAATGGCTGGCATCATGTTTAAAAATAAAACAATAATTACGTGATTTAGAAGGTATACTGTAAAAATGTAACAAACATAGTTGATAGTTGTTTCTCCAACCAGCAAAATCATCTTAATATAAAATTAATTATGCAAAATCTAGTTCAAACATAATTATTTTTATTGGAAAATATTTTCTTATAATTTAAAATAAATACATTTTCCTTTTTTTCAATCAGATTTTCTTAAAGATAAAAAATTATCCCCTATCTCTTTATTCCATTTTTTCAGAAATTATGTTTGAAAGTCTTTAGTCTGTATATCCGTTGAAAGATTTTTGTACCGATAAAATTTGTTATTATGTCTGTATATTTGATGGTTATTTGTTGCTTATAAATAGTTTCCTCTTGCAGAAAAATCAGAACTAGAGGCACACATTTATAGTAAAATGCTTATTTTTTCTTTTTATAAAATTATATTATATTATTATAATTATATGTTTTGAAACATGATGTTATTTGGTTTGAGATTCTTTTGCTGTAGTTGATTGGATCAACGGATTAACATATCTTGAAAGAATACATGCATGTTAATTCATTTTCCACATTTCTATTATTAAATTTTATGCTTCGTATTAATTTATTATTATAATTATAAACATTATTTGTGTTTTGATTCTATGTGAAATTATAGCACTGCCATGTCTGCTATTTTAGGGCTTCCTAATATTTTTTCAAACAATTTTGGATCTCAAATTCGGGTTTTGCAAGAAACCAGCCTAAATTTAGGCCAACCATGAATCAGAAACAATAAATGAAATATGCTTTCAAAACAAAGCATGAAACCAATTAAAAGTTCTGAGAGTCTCTCGTTGGTCCATAGAAGCAAAAGTATTGAAGCAGAAAATTTCAAACAGCTAACCAATGGAATAATTCTCAAACTTTATCATAATAGGTCCATATGTTACATTTTTTGACAAAAAAGAAAGAACAGCATACAACAGCAAAAAAGAATAATAGGCAGAGCTTTATTCTAGACGAATTCAGCAAACTGAACACTTGATTCAGGTAAGCATCAAATCCAACAAAAAGAATTCCTCCCAGCTCAATCAGCATCTGGAAGCAAGAATCTCCATCAAGGACAAACCAAGCTTACACCAAAAACATGTAAAGCATGGTTGCTGCATCAATAAACCAGAGTTTCTCCAATTGTAACATGTTTGGATTACCATTACACTCTATTCCAAAGTACCTACAGAATAACAGATACAAAGGTTATGTTTGTTTTACCGTTTCATTCCGTGGACACACGTTTCCAAGCACCATTTTGTGAGAAGCAACAAATTGTTACTACTTCTCCTTGAAGGTCCGTTTGAGGGGGGTGTTGAACCGAAAAACAAACACACACAAAAGAGTATCTTTCTCCAAAAGTACATTCAGCATCCAAAATGGTTATCCAAACATGTATTAACAAGGTTTTTTTTTTTTTTTTTTTGTGCTGAATCATGCTGTAGGGGTAGGCCAAAGAATCTCCATCACAGAAGTGAAGGTCCCAGTAACAGCAATAACAAACCCAAAAACCACAATAGCCCCATCCCAGAGAACACACCTCCCCCCAACTCCTCTTTTTTTTATCTATTTTATGAAACATCGCAGGCGGC
>NC_038247.2:7472857-7473463 GCF_000004515.6 Glycine max
ACGGTACATATCGCACAGAAACCACCAAGCCCACCAAAGGTTAAGCCTCCACATCCACCAAAACCACCAAAGGTTGAGCCTCCTCATCCACCAAAACCACCGAAGAAACCACCATGCCCACCAAAGGTTAAGCCTCCACATCCACCAAAACCACCAAAGGTTGAGCCTCCTCATCCACCAAAACCACCGAAGAAACCACCAAGCCCACCAAAGGTTGTGCCTCCACTTCCACCAAAACCACCAAAGAATCCTCCTCCTCTTCCACCAAAACCACCAAAGGAGCCACCAACACCACCAAAGGAGCCTCCTCCAACACCGCCAAAGAAGCCATGTCCACCAATCTTCAAGAAACCACTTCCACCAATCCCTAAGTTGCCACCACTTCCTCCAGTTCCAATCTACAAGAAGCCACTTCCACCTCTTCCTCCACTCCCTAAGTTGCCACCACTTCATCCAGTTCCAATCTACAAGAAGCCACTTCCACCTCTTCCTCCACTCCCTAAGTTTCCACCACTTCATCCAGTTCCAATCTACAAGAAGCCACTTCCACCTCTTCCTCCACTCCCTAAGTTTCCAACACTTCATCCAGTTCCAATCTACAAGAAG
>NC_038247.2:7473563-7474969 GCF_000004515.6 Glycine max
CTCCACTCCCTAAGTTGCCTCCACTCAAGCCACTTCCACCTCTTCCCAAACTTCCTCCAAAGCACTTTTTCCATCACCCCAAATGGTTCCCAGTACCACCTTCTTCCTCTCATCCTTAGGCTTTATATATTAATATTGCAGAGGTAGATGATTACTCTTGTTGGGTCTGCAAAATATGCATGCATTTTTTCTGTCTTCTTTTTTGTGCTTTCCGTATGATCAAGTATATTGAGGAAGTCTATTTGTTGCTAATAAAGCCTTGGAAGGATAGGGCATGTGATGAGCCTGGGGTGAGAATATAAATAAAATTTAAACTAAAATAGAGCGATATGATTAAGAAGTTTAAAGTGATGTGAAGTATGAGTGTGATCAATATTGTTGTTCTCGAATGAAGATCATCATCGGGGCAAGTTAGACAACCCAGATCATTGTATTTATTTTTAATTAATTTCATGTGTATACAAATGCATTGTGATTGGATAGTTAAGTTTTCTAATATCTCTTCAAAGAATAAGAGTTCATTTATGCTCATTTAATAGCAACAACCATGCATTTTAATTAATATGTTTTTTTTTTTATACTTAAAGTCTCAGTTGCGAAATACAATAAGTTTAACCGATATTTTATTGTCACCATCTTTCTACGGTAAAATATCTATTAGTCCTATTCATTTATAACTAGTTGTTCCAAAAACAAATATGATCAAATAACTTTTACTAAAGTTTTCTTTCATAACCATTTTTTTTTTTCATTTAGAGGACTAGGCACCTGATAATAAACACTTCGATATAAAAAGAAATAAGATCAGAACTGTAGTGCAATATATAATATCATGTGATGTGACAAGAAAATATAAAGCTAAAAAAATAATGAGTGTAATAAATAAATAAATTTTTATAAGATTTAAATCAGCAAAAAATATCGACTAATCAAGAGCTTAAATGAATTTGTTAGTATCCATAAAATAAGGATGTTTTAGTTTTGGTTCCTTTTATTTTTTTTAGTTCCTGATAAAAAAAATTTTGGTTTTAATTTATATGATAAATATGTTTAATTAAATGTGTAACAATTATGTCATCACGTACCATATAATCTAATTTGCTTAATTAAGAAAGAATGACATCATAAAAAATATCATGTGACGTCGTAAGCACTAATAAATTACATATTTACAATAACTAAAATAAAAAATATTCGCAAGAACTCAAAATAAAAAAAGACAATTTTGTAAGAATTAAAAACAAAAATTAGCATACTTACATAGGTTAAAATAAAATATGTGATATATATATTTGTAGGAATTAAAAGCAAAAAAATACAAAGACTAAAATAAAATAAAAAATGCCTATTTTTAAGTATTAAAAAAGATGTATAGAGACTAAGCTAGTGACTATTTACAAATTTAC
>NC_038247.2:7475069-7477713 GCF_000004515.6 Glycine max
ACACATGATACTATTCGGTTTTGCTGGAAGTGGAAGAAAATATTCACTGTATGCTACTGGAATAGTGCCTAACTATTTAGAGGGTTTTGAAATATTGACCAAACAAGTCGTTATCATTTGTATTAATTGTTGTTTGGTTATTTAAATGCATTTTACAGTTGTAAAAATCCAATAATATTTCAGTTAGTTGGCTCCTTTTTTAAAAAAGAAAAAGATTAGATAAAAAAAATGATTCCTAGATCTTGCTTTGTTGGTATAATATTTTGTGAAACTAATTAAGGAGACCCTGTCTGTGAGAGGTAATTAACCTTTCGAAAGTCATACTTTGGCGAAGAATATTTTTGAGTCCTTACGACAGAGTTCGCTCTCACATGAAAAAATGAAGAGAAAAGAACTTAATTAGTATTAAATTATTTATGAAATAGGGCTAATTAATTATGAAGATTATTAATTTGATTACAATACTTGATTAATTAATTTATGAAATTTTAAATGAATTTTTGAGTTTGGATGACATGTAATAATTAAGTTGGATCACTGGTGTAAGGTCCGTTGAGAGTTTTATCAAGTTTGGTATAGCGCATCTACTTGATTATATTGATCTGGGTGTGTACGTGCTTTTGTTTTTTCACTTAGAAACATATGTGCACTAAACTCGTTTTATAATTTTTTTCCCAGACAGGTTATTATTCAATAACATAAATAATCACATATGTATATTAAAATCTGTAATTTGAATGGACTATATAGCTATATCCTTTCGATCGGGTTACATACCTCCTATTGTGTCTAACGGATGTGTTTTTCTTGAAGAAGTTTTAAAATTGAAGATAACTTTGTAACCAATAAGGCGTTGATTTACCAGAGTCTAAATTCAATTGATTGAGTAATGTTTTTTGAATTAACAAAATTAATTTACCTGAATTTAATTTTGATGAAAAAAAAAGTTTTGATTTCACTGATCTCATTCTTTAGTAATATGTTGAATTTGAGTTATAGATAAAAAAAAAATTAAAAAGAAATATCTTACTCAAAGGTCATCAAGTCATAAAACTATAAAAAAAATTGAATAATTAACTACATGCGTGTTAGTGTACGTGACTACATACATAGTTAGTATATACGTTGTCTTTTTTCTTTCCTCAGTAGTTAGCAACAACACTATTTTCACCATCTTCTATAAATTTTCCAAATGTGTGGTAGGGACTACAAAGAAACAGTTGACTTGAATTGCTCACGTTAATTAATCTAACAGCTCATGCTAGCTCGGAAATTCTGTTGGCCGTTAGCAAACTTCACATGTATCCTTTCATTTCATGAGTAGAAACAATATCGGAATTTCTTTTGTCAAAACAATTAACATTATTACTATTTCAGTAATGTACGTAAAAAGTATTTATTAGTGTAGGTTGTGACAGATATTTCACATAAAGATATGGCGTTTAGCTGTGCGGTTGAGAAACCATTGCATTCAATGAATTGGATGGTAACTTGTATATGAAAGCTGGTGTGTGCACGTTATTGTCTTTTTCTTTGCACGTATTGGCCCCTTGCACCCATGTGAAGTTCTTAATTTCGGTGTCGGTTTGATAATCCCAGTGTTATATATTAGGCCTGCGAATCCAACACTATACTCACACACACTTCCATAGAAGTTTAATTAACAGCTTCTGAGTTCTAAGCTAAGTCTGCTTTTATTCTTTTCTCTCCCGTTATATATATAGTATTTGCTTATATATATATATACTACTCATTAGGAACTGTGATTGCAGTTCCTAATGCAGATTTTAACGCGGCGCCAAGGAGCATTTTTGTGCTTCTGGTTGTCTGTGCTTTTTGTGGTAGTAGACTTTTGCTATGGTGACCATAGTACAGTCGAGGTAGTAGGGTTGGGAGAATGCGCAGATTGCAAGGAGAAAAACATTCAAACTAGCCAGGCTTTCTCAGGTACATTATATTGTCTTGTCTCAGAGACATATATAGTACATGCATATGTATTGTAGATTTTTTTAACCACAGTTGTATTGTTTACTTGTCAGCACACAGAAATGTACCCATTGTTACACGTCCATTTTTGTGGGGGTATATACTATAAATTTATATATACTGTGTAACGCGTGGCCGACAATTTTACTCTCATGCTTCTCCTACCCAGCTAATTGGTTTTAAATAGACTATAGTATAGAAGCTAAATTTTAGATTACATATAATACTCGTATATATCAAACATTCAATTAATATTTATTATTTCTGTCCATATTTTTATTCTTATATATCGGATGTTAGCTGGGTCAAATAGAATCAATAATATATATTAATGTGCATTACATTTGTGTAGGTTTACGTGTGACAGTAGACTGCAAGGCAGCAAGTGGAAACTTTGAAAGGAGAGGGGTCGGTGAGCTTGATGAATATGGAAACTTCAAAGTTTCCCTTCCTCATGACACTGTAAAAGACGATAAACTGATAGAAGAATGCTATGCTCAGCTACTTAGTGCATCAGCTGCACCTTGTCCTACCCATGATGGCCCATTGAGCCACAAAATAGTGATAAAGTCAAAAACTAATAATGAGAAACACACCCTTGGTCCTGCTGGGAAACTCAAGTTTTCATCACAAACATGTGCTTCAGCCTCTTCTGGAA
>NC_038247.2:7477813-7480572 GCF_000004515.6 Glycine max
ATAAAAATATATAACTTAAAAAAGATAAATTTGATTGACATCAACCATATTTCTTATCCATTATTCTCTTCGAGATCATGACATTATAATGACAATTAGACCTGCTTCCAACTACATGTCATTTTTAGGCAATTTTAGTCATAGTATTTTTTTTTTCTTTTTGGTCTTTTGTCCCTTTGTTAAGTACAACATTAACGGATGATAACATCGATGTTGACAACTCATCTAGTCATTGTGTTTTTAATGTATGTTTATAACAATGGATGATGTTTGATTAGTTAATGAGAGATTAAAACAAAAAAATTATAAGATTATTCTGTGTCAAACTCATTCATAATATGAGAAGTTAATAGATCATTGTTATGTCATTATCTGACAATAAAAACTAAAATTATAAATTTTATAGGAACTAAAATATAATAAAAAAATTGTACACAAATTATTGAAGAACTTAAAAAATAGGATATTTTATGTGGATAAAAGTGATACTTAAGTATATATATATATATTTTAAAGTTTGATCACTTATTAATTAGTGCTTAATGAGAATATGTAAAATTTTAGGTGATTTTGAAATTATGAATATATTTTCACAATCGAGTTAATTGTATATTAAAATAAAATCTTGTCACGTGACATAATAAATTCTTATCACGTGACATATTAAATATATCAAGGATTGATTGTGGAGCAAGCTAAACTCATGGAAGGGACTATCAATCTCAGTTGCTAGAAGGGAAGTTCTTATCAAAGCTATTGCGCATGCAGTGCCAAATTTTACCAGTGTGTATCTCTTCCGTCACTCACTGGGTGGCGAATTGCAGAAGATGATGAATTTTTTTTGGTGGGGGGCAAAAAGTCGTGGCCACAAAGGCATACAATGGTTGTCTTGTGATAATCTCTCAATAAGTAAAGATGAAGGGGGAGTGGGATTTAGAAACATGTAATGCTCAGGTTGCTAGGATTTTAAGAGCCAAATACTTTCTTGGGAAGAATATTTGGATGCAAACTTAGGTCACAATCCACTTATTCATGGAGGAGTATATGCAGTTCCTGAGTTTTGCTGAAAGTGGGAAATACTACCGGTTGGTGATTTTGTTGTAGAGATGAATCTGGGGCTTTTATGCTAGCCAGGACAGACTCAGAGTATCCATGAAGGAATAACACTGAAGGAAAAGCTCTCTAATGGATGACAGATCTCAGCCTTTCTCATGTTGTTTTGGAGTCCAATTGCAAAATATTTGTTGATAAAATTAACTATTTTGTTAGAGATGTTACTAAGATTGGATATATCATTGCTGATTGTAAAGCCATATTTGTGCAGAACCCAAATTTTAAAGTGGAATTTATAAAGAGATAAGTTAATTCTGTTGCATACTTGCTTGCAAGGAAGGCATCAGATGTCAAAGTTTATCATTACACCCCTCATGTGTTTACCCAAATATTATCAACGAAATACCTTAATTTTTGTAAGAAACAAAAAAAAAACTACACTACCTTTTTTTTTATTATAGAAAAATAAAAATAAAAATATAAAATATCATATTTTATTGATTAAAAATATATTCAAGGCAAAAAATATTTTTTTTTTGAAATATTTTGTTATTATAATTTTTATTTAAATATTTTATATATTTTAATTTTATGAATTTATACAAGTTTACATTATATATTTTTATTAATTATTGAATAAAATTTTGAGATAATAAACTTAATTTAAACAAAGCTACAAAATTAAACTAAAATATGATTTTTTTAAAGAATCAACTGGTTGATAAGTAATATAACTTGTAATCGAGTAATCTAAGATTTGAATTTATTTAATTTTTGAATATAGAATAAATTATGTTAAGAAAAAAATATTTATTTTTAAGTGTACTCACAATTTTAATAAAAATTAATCACTAAGGATTATTTTTGGAAGCACTAATATGATGATAAGAAAAAAATATAAATTTTTGAAAAATTATATTTAAACAACAAATCTTATAATAAAAAAAGGAAAAAAAATAAAATGTAACAAATGATACATAGAAAGATAGACACATAAAATAATATTATATAAATTATTGTAATATATAATTTTTTTAGAGGAACGAAAATATGAATTAAAAATAAGAAAGTTAGAAAATGATGCATAAATACATTGTAAGCCAGCAGCTCGGGCAACACAAGACAATCGCAATCGGTCAGAGCAAGGAAATCGCGAAAAGGAAAAAAATCAAATGAAAAAAAAATAAATTAAACTAAACCCTTCCATTGCTGTGTGTTTCGCAGTGTTTGGGTTTAACTTTCTCTTCTTCGTTCTCGTTCTCTCCTCTAACAATGGCTGATACCAGTTCCGTCGACGCGTCTCTGTGGTGGGACTCATTCACTGTCCTCTTCTCTGAGCTTGAGAATTCCTCTCTGACCTCAGATCTCCCCCCGAATTTGGTACACTTTCAACAATCTCCGTTTGCCTTCGTATGTGTCTGAATTTGTGCACTTACATGAATCCTTTTGATGTTTATTTAGGCGAAGAAGTTGAAAGACAACCATGCATGGTTCGTGGACACACTAACGCGCTTCAAGCCGCCCAATCAGAGTTCCAAGGAAGCTTTGAGTTCAAAAACGCTGAAAATTGGATCTCACCAGCTCACTATTCAACCTCACCTGAAAGATAAAGCGTTGCAGATTAGCTCCTGTCTGGTCAGTAGTTCCTTGTTTGTGCTCGCTTTATGATCATTACATAGCGGGGACCCCCAGTGGACAACCGTGCG